>NC_134354.1:625831842-626101842 GCF_048569485.1 Anomaloglossus baeobatrachus
ATTGGGCAGTCTGGCTCTCCACCCACATACAGCCAGCCATTAACAGAACATTTCCAGGGGAGGGAGGGTGAGGTTTTTTTTTTTCTTTCTTTTTTTTGTGCACATTACATCCGAAAATGATGATTTTACACCCCGTGCGAACCGTTTAAACACTGTAAGCGGCTCGCATTTGGCCGAGCAGCGAGTGTACCCAAGCACAGCGCTGCTCACTTGGGTGGTTTACATACTTAAAGCTGTGTCGGTTCGACCACCGAACTTTAAAAGTTCAGGGTCGCTCTTCTCTGCATATAAGCCTATTTCAGCATTAAACTCCGTCATGAGCAGTATACTTATTTCAATGTGTGAAAAATAAAGTTCAAAGTTTTGCTTGTACTTTTCAAATTATCTAAGGCTAGACCGGCTAAGCGTTGAACTTAATTCCCCTAGACTTGTATCTTGTAAGCACATCCACCAGAATGTCATTGACAGCAAGCACAGCAGCAACATCAACATCGGGCACCTGCCAATCTGAGCGCATGCGCATGATATTCTTGCCTCCTTGTCTTCCACAATGCGCTGATAAAGCCAAGTTGCATCAAGGTGCATACATTCAGCTTCATGGTGCAGAACAAGGGAGGAAGAACATTGCACTGAGAATGGCTGGTAGGTTCACTTTACCAGTGCCCCAGGCTTTGCAGTTACAATACCATGTGAGATGTAGATGAAGTACACACAATGGTAATAGATAATTAGAATGAGTTAACGATGTGGTAAGCAATGCTTTATCTACAGCTGCAATCTTTGAATATATGCGTTTGCATTCATACCCAATGCATTTTTATGCTAAAAAAAGTAACACTATTGATACAAACCCCCGCATAACATATGCAAATTTAAGATCTCAATTTGCTGATATAAAATGATAGAGCCTGAGCCTGATCACAAATGATGGTATTTACATTGTAATGTGACTTTGAAGATAAAATAGTGTTAGCAATGTTAGATCACTTACGATACAGCGCAACACAGAGACAATATTATCATGAAATACTTCATTTCGCTTCATTTTGACACTAATGTAAATCCCATTGTTGTGCCTCTTGGATGTGACCATACAAAGCATTGGCTTCTGCTCTTACCGCTAATAAATCACAATATTTTATGTTATCTGCCACCTTATTCTTCACTTTGAGAGATTAATACTATTCATGTATATTATCGTACACAGAACATCTAGGGTAAACACAACCTTTTTCAGAATTTAAACATCTAAAAAAATGTTTTACCCTTCTTTGGTTATTTAGACCATATTCCATGTAGAAAATACATGACAAAACCATGTATCCACTTTTCACTTGTAACACTGACCGACTCAAAAAACGCCTCTCCTTGTCTACCAAGTATATAATGACAGCTGCAGAGATTGGTTCCCATCAAGCTAGCTAATCCTGGTCTCTCAGGCTTTTCTATTCTCGAAGAACAAACAGATTCAATCTGAGAAAATATGTGAAAGGACAAAATGAGAAAATCC
Source organism: Anomaloglossus baeobatrachus (assembly GCF_048569485.1). Taxonomy (NCBI): domain Eukaryota; kingdom Metazoa; phylum Chordata; class Amphibia; order Anura; family Aromobatidae; genus Anomaloglossus; species Anomaloglossus baeobatrachus. The sequence continues at coordinate 625,833,353 of NC_134354.1, forward strand.
CAGTAATCACGGATAATGAAGACAGAAACTTGAGGACAATAATGGCTAGAATTCAAACATTAATTTACACATTTACAACAAAACTCATATATCCTATTAATGGTTACATCTTATGGTTATGATTCATCATAAAAAGAGGTTATTTTAAACATTAACGTTTATGACTTGTCAATAAGACATCACAGTTGTGCCAAATTCTATGATGTCACTTGGAAGTTAAGGTCACTGATCATGGGAAACAAGGACATTACTGACATGTAATCTTGTCCTTTTCAGAAATGTAACAAGGCTTTTTCCTCACCTGGGAAAAAGATTCAGTTTTATGTTATATCATTGGATCTATATACCCTGAAGGGTGATTTATTGGTGACCCATTACTCCATGCGATGCTCAATTAGCCCCAACTCTGCTATGACTGCGCCATTAATGTCAATTCAGCGTAACCAACATAGTATGATACTTATGTATTGAAAACATGTAGTCAGGACTGGGAAGCTCTTTTTCTCAAGGCCCCAAACACATTAGACTCATGTCTGCTGATCCCACCGATAATGACCAATTCAGACGACGATATGCATGAGAGTACATATCACATGTATATATAGCTGTCAACCTTTGGATTTTCATATATTGTTGATTGTTCTTTTGGTCCTGAAGAAGGGGACGCAATCTGGTTGCGACTTACACAACCCTATAAAGTGAGTGAAATCTCTTGCACACCGCATTTATAATATCTGGTAAGATCCTATTTGCGCTATTTGTCTTCAGCTTTTAAAATTAGAAAAGTGATGGCTTTATTAATATTACAAGGTGGGAACAGGTTTACACAAACAGAAGGTGCTCATTCCGGATAACCATACAATTATATATATATATATATATATATATATATATATCTGTGCGTGTGCTGTAGAGATACAAACTATACATGTATGTAGGAGCCAAGTGAGTGCATAGTCAAATAAATAGGCTCAATGGCCCTATTTAACATAAGAATCCACAACGCTATGATAAACCAAACCACACAGACATCCGCCCTGCCCAATCAGGCCAAACACAATGATCAATAATATAATAAGCCCCTTACTTTAAAGTAGCACTGAGATAATAAACATGCAGTAGTAATATCAAGACGGTACGTTCACCAATGCTCAGAAGTAAGTCTCCAGGGAATGTCGTACGCCCCAACGTACGTTTCTGCATTCAACTCTTTATCAGGAGGCGGCATCATGAGGACTGTAAGGAATTTAAATGGAGGTATAGACTAATCAGGAGGTGATACGCGGTATAGTGATGCATGCATTTCCTCGGCAACAGAGATGCCTGTCGGCTGCCGCGTCACACTCCATGTGATTGAGTCACATGCACAAGTTATATGACTGCGTCATGTGATGCGTGAAGAGGCACATAACGGCTGATCAAATCAACTGTCATGTGCGGGGAAAGACGCGGGTTCGGCGTGCAAGCCTACATCAAAGCATGGGACACAACATATATTGTGAAGGGGTTAAGCTACAAGGCTATAGTCACTCTATGTGACTGCAGACTAGTGAAACCTCACATAGCGTACACTGCGCGCTGTGAGGATTCTCTGGCAACGTGAGCGATTTGCATACTTCTGGCCACATTCCAACCAGACTGTATCCTTACTTGTGCAATATACTTGCACTTACATTCTAATATGCACATGATTGCATACATGCAGATTTCCCCTTTTTCCATTTGTAGGTCTTAATTGCTTTTGGTGTACATAGTTGGGAAAATGGAAGTGGGTCAAGCTATTCAATATCTACCAGATGGAGCCCTGGAATCCATCCAAAGACTCTGCAGGTTGTCCTTTGTTCATTGATTTCCAGGTACACAAATTTCCCACACTCAAAAACATGCGGATAGCTTAGCTGCCTTCCTAAAATAGGGTTCCTAATGTGTCTGGGTCACGGAAATTATATTCTGAATGCTTTTGGGAATCAGGAGAGATACTAACTGTGACTATTAACATACAGTGCCATGAAATATGCTGGTACTATATAAGCTTCTGGAAAAAATATAGGATCACATTGCTCTAGTTTTAGTTTGTAGACAGATAGAAAAAAAAAGAGACAAGAGCAGCACATGACAAAACAATTATTGGTCCAGGGCCTACTAGATATTTTTTCATCTAATATATAAAGCTGAATGTGCGTATGTATGTATGTCCGGGACTGGCATCTGCACCATCGCAGCTACAGCAACAAAATTTTGCACACTCACACGTCTGGACCCCGAGAGTGTCATAGGCTATGTTGTGAGGCGAAATTTTAACCCCGCGCGTTCCAATTTACCAATCAATTTTGCCCCTATCTACATAATGGGGAAAAAGTGAAACGAAAAGTGTATCTGCACCATCGCATTTACAATCACGAAAATTTGCGCAGACACCTCATGTGACCCAGGGAACGTCGTAGACTATGTTTTGACAGGAAAATTTAACCCCGCGCTTTACAGTTACTCTCCAAAAAACATGGCTCCATTAAAGTAAATTTAGCCTGGAACTACAGGTTATTAGTAGGAGCTGTGATTGGTTGCTATAGGAACAAAAGACATTCATAGTATAAGAAGCTTATATGTGAGGTAATAAGATGTCGGTGGGGAGAAGGATAGAGCGAGACAGACAGAGAGACAGACATAGAAAGAGACAGAGAGATAGAGACAGACAGGGAAAGAGACAGACAGAGACAGACGGTGAAAGTGACAGAGAGAGACAGACAGGGGAAGAGACAGACAGAGACAGACGGGAAAAGAGACAGACCTGGAAAGAGACAGACGGGGAAAGAGACAGATGGGGAAAGAGACAGATGGGGAAAGAGATAGACAGACATGCAGACAGGGACAGAGACAGGCAGACAGGGAAGGAGGAGACTGCCAGAGAGACAGACAAAGATAGATGGGGAAAGACACAGACCTTGATAGAGACAGACGGGGAAAGAGACAGAGAAATAGAGACAGACAAGGAAAGAGACAGACAGACAGGCAGACAGGGAAAGAAACAGACAGGAAAAGACACAGACAAAGACGGGGAGACAGACTGGGAAAGAGACAGACCTGGGAAAGAGACAGATGGGGAAAGAAACAGAGAGATAGAGACAGACAAAAAAAAAGAGACAGACAGGCAGACGGGGAAAGAGACAGACGGGGAAAGAGACAGACGGGGAAAGAGACAGACCTAGCACATTACTTGGCCAATTTATTTAAATCTGTGTGGAATATCTGTGGTGTTGAAATATATGTTGTGAAATGCTTCTATTAGCTTAGTTTTTGCCTTTTAATAATTACATATCTATTTGCTTTGTGGTTTTTGTGTGCAGAATAAATTTTTGTTAATATATCCTATTTTGCTAACAACAGTTATTAACCCGGACGAAGCCGGGTAGTACAGCTAGTATGCTAATAATATAGAAAAAAAAGAGAAGGAAGACAGCACTCCAGTATTAAAGCTGAAAATCAAACCTTTATTGGCTCATAATGTGACTAACAATGTTTCAGTTCCAACTGAACTTGAGAAAGGTTCAGTTGGAACCGAAACGTTGTCAGTCACATCATGGGCCAATAAAGGTTTGATTTTCAGCTTTAATATTGGAGTGCTGTCTTCCTTCTCTTTTAATCTAGATAGATAAATAGATAGATAACCAATTTGATGAATGCATGTCCAGTGGTCCAAAATTTCAATCATTTGTCATTTTATTTTTTCTTTTTGGAATTATAACTGCATGTGTTGTAAAGACTAAATCCAGCTATTGGAACTTTGAATATCTGTATGAGCAGTCATGTGAGAGAACTATTATCCAGATACAGTTCCCTAAAGGGCTGCATACAATTAAGACATTTCCCCCAGCCTTCTGTCCTCTGCCTATTCATTGCTCAGTAGCCTTCTTTGATCTTCTGATAAGAGGACGCCATATGTCAGATGTTAAACATAAAAGGAGGAGGTGGAAAGCGAAGAATTCAAGAGGGAAATCTGGACAGGGTGGCATATGCTTTGGTTACATCCATTTTCATCTAACAATACAAAAAATATATAACATTAAATCAAATAATTAATAAATCTAAGCAAATAAACTATTTTAACACAGATATAGTAACATCATTTTAACTCTGGAAAGTATATAAATAAATATATTTCTTTATCCACAGTCATGGTCGAAAGTATTGGCACCCTTGGAATTGTAAAGTATTTCTAAGAATAGTCCTAGGAACGTTTGTTTCATGATAATCATGCAAGCTGCCGATCTCCCTATCATAAATAAAACGCTCGTTCGTCCAGTGAAGTGATCTTTTGTTTTGCTCTAAAGATCATCATTCTTGGCACTGCATTGTCCTGTGTAGGTGTCGATAACAATGGCAGCCTATGATCACTGAAAAAACTTAGATCGCTTAGTACACATATAAAGCGCAGTCTGAATGTGTGAATGGGCTATTAAATGATATATGATCAGGAAATTGGCTGTTCGGTGGTCATTTAGTAGTGCAGTTGGCTGGTATAAATGGACCTTTGGACAATGTTGCATTAAATATCACATTATGGAGGAATTCTTCCCTAAAAGCCATTTAGGAGACGATACTTGTATTATATTGTGCTACAGAAAGCACAATACAAGTAACATGCAGGCTGTAGCCCAAACTTTAGGGTCTCCGTTAGTGATGAGTGGACTCGCAGATAACCAGAACCGGCAGGTCTGTGTTATCTGGTTTTTAAAATCTGGTATCAGGCTGGATTCTGGTTCCCATATAAGTCTATGGGGACCAGATTCCGGGAGTTAAATATGTTGGTAGAAGGGATAGGGGAACAGAAGCAGGTGTGCTGTACCTACCGGGGCCCCGGGTCAGCTGTACGTTGCTTCGAGGCTGTGCATTCACTTCCGGTGCCGATAATATACCTTCATTGCATATGTACTGCCTTCCCCACCCACTAGCATCTGTGATTGGTTGCAGTCAGACGTGTCCCCGGCCTGTGTGGCATGTTTATCTCTTTTTAATTATAGGATTAGTGATGGGGGGGTCTCATAGGCCCATACCCATCACTAATTCTGGGCTTGATGACATTTGTTTACTGTCATTAACCCGTATTATCCTTATGGCCACCGCACCAGGACAATAGGGAAGAGCTGGGTAAAGCTCCTGGATTGTCGCATTTAATGGATGCGACAATTCCGGGGTGGCTGTAGGCTGCTATTCTTAGCCCGGGGGGTCCCTATAACCATGGGACGTCCCATGCTGAGAATCCCAGCCTCCATCCATTGTGCTTTATCATGGCTGGGTACATTATAAAAAAAAAAAAGCGCATGCAGTTCCTCTTATTTTCATACACAGCCAACTAAGGCGGATGGCTGAGGGCTGCAGTCTGTAGCCATAGGCTTTACCTGTGCTAGGTATCATAATATGGGGGAACCCTACACCAATTATTTTATTTATTTTTAGACCGCCTGTGATTGGTTGCAGACAGATGCTGTCACACAGGCGGGGGGTGCATCTGACTGGAACCAATCACAGACGCCAAGATGGCCGGTGGGTGGGGAAAACAGTGCATATGGATGAGCAATCATGAGTGGCCCAGGAAGTGAAGGAGAGGCCGCGGGGGGAGCAGTTACAGTCGCGCCGGAGCCTTTGTAAGTATGAAGCATTTGCTTTATTCTTATTTCCTTTTTTTTTTTTTTTTATTTCCCGAGTGCCGGATCCGGATCAATATCTGGAAACCCGGGCCTGGGTCCAACACCTGGGTATATTTGAAACCGTGCGGATGCAGACTTTTAGGGATACTTTGCACACTACGACATCGCAAGCCGATGCTTGCGATGCCGAGCGCGATAGTCCCCACCCCCTTCACAGCAGCGATATCTTGTGATTGCTGCCGTAGCAAACATTATCGCTACGGCAGCTTCACATGCACTCACCTGCCCTGCGACGTCGCTCTGGCCGGCGAATCGCCTCCTTACTAAGGGGGCGGGTCGTGCGGTGTCACAGCGACATCACACGGCTGGCGGCCAATAGAAGCGGAGGGGCGGAGATGAGCGGGACGTAAACAAACATCCCGCCCACCTCCTTCCTTCTGCATAGCCGGCGTGAGCCGCGGTGATGCAGGTAGGAGATGTTCCTCACTCCTGCGACTTCTCACACAGCGATGTGTGCTGCCGCAGGAACGAGGAACAACATCGTACCGTCGCTGCAGCTAAATTATAGAAATGTCGGACACTACACCGATGATACGATTACGACGCTTTTGCGCTCGTTAATCGTATCATAAAGGATTTACACACTATGATATCGACAGCGACACCGGATGTGAGTCACTTTCGATTTGACCCCACCGACATCGCACCTGCGATATCGTAGTGTGCAAAGTACCCCTTACAGTCCGGGTCCACCCATCACTAGTCTCCGTGTGTCACCATATAGACTTGCATTGGCTGTTCTTCTATACAAGGCTTCATCTCTGCAATAGAAGATGGTGTTGGAGGATAAATGATAACACACTCAGACCTATTTTCATAGAAGCAGATGGCACTGGAGTAACATATGCAAATATCATAATACACGTGATGGCCACTTTTTTACAATATATTTTACTGCATAGTTTTTCATGAAAATCAACCTTAAAAGGCTTATCTACTACTAGACAATTCCTGCTTAATGGCTGATGAGCCGCAGCCTTCACAATTTAGTACGAATGGAAAAGTATTTCTTCCAAACGGATGGAAATGTGTCACTAATTGGCTTCAGCCTTCATGTGACATTGTTTATGTCAGGAGACCGGCCAAGGACACGGCTAAGAGTCAAAAATTGCAAATCCGGGAAGGATATAAAGATTTTCTTTAAATTATGCAGCACCAATAAAGGGTTGTCCATTAGTGAACAACCCCTTTAAGACATACATTATGGTACAAATTCTGTGAAATACAGCTCTTAAAACGAGAAGATATAGTTTTCACTTGAGCACACATTACGTGATGTTTTTATGCAGCATTGTAATACAATCCTATTAAATGGAAATATTTCTATAACTTATGTGTGAGATGGATTTTAATATTATAATACACGACTAATCATATGCTTCCACATCAAAGGGAAAATTTTAATTTTCTATATAAGCCAGTGAGCAGAGCACATAAGTAAAGCCTGGTGATAAGGCTCAGGATGAGCATTGTATTGTATGTATTTTTAGTTACATATGTCCGTGGTGAAAGAGGTAATTATCTCTGAAGAATAGACACATCTGCCAGTAAATTCCCCACTAAGCAGTTTAGGACCACTGTGATCTGTCACTTCAGATGGGAAGGGGTTTGTCAATCAGAACTGGTTTATCTGTCTCATCACACTGATTTCAGCTTCTGGAGAAGATAAAACGTCCATTTTAAATGGTATTCACTATATTTGCCATACAGAGATATTTTCTTGAAATACACAAAATGTCATTTCACATGCACTGTGCGCCCACTATGGCCAAATCAGCATATCAAAGGCTGGAGAATGGCTTTACCTACACAAAAGTGGAGCTGGGTATATATAAAGCCAGAGCAGGTTCAAAAAACATTATGGAGATGAGTTTATGTTGCTAATGTACTATGCAAATGTACTATTTAATGCATTTTGCGTTTTTATTTTTTACACATTAACTCACTGTAGCTTTGCTATACACTACACATACAGTTTTATTCATTTACCTGGATGAGATTTAATTTACAATTACATTACAACTAAATCAGATTCCGTCACAACCCGCTGAGAATGCTGCAATCTTCTGATACTTTGTTATTTTTTTTTTTACAAGTATTATTAAAGTAAACCAATTTTCATGCTCAACAGCCTATACAATGTTTCTTAAAGGGGTTCACGTCCACTATTCATGATGAAGCCAAGAACGTCTGATCATGCTGATAATTACAACTGAGATTAGAATGGTCATATGACCTTCAGAAACCAGTTAGAATCCAGTCATCTACTGGAAAGAAGCTAAACATGTACTTTGTTGATATATGACTGCAAGTATGCAAAACGCACACATCCGGTCACATGCACACCTGCTCAAACCAGGACAGGGAGTAAATCATGACAGCAACACACTCTGTCACAATTGGACAGTCTGTAGTCACATAGAGTGACTGCAAACATTTGTCCCAAGCTTGGTCATGTCCTTTAAATAAGCACTAAACAAATTGTTATATCATTTTTTGGCACTAATTATGATAGAAATTAACTGGGTGGGCCTTCAAGGGGTTGTCTGGGCTTGGGACAGGAGTGGGAGGAGCACAGGGTTGAGAGGAGCACAGGGTTGAGAGGAGCACAGGGTTGAGAGGAGCACAAGGTTGGGAGGAGCACAAGGTTGGGAGGAGCACAAGGTTGGGAGGAGCACAGGGTTGGGAGGAGCACAGGGTTAGGAGGAGCACAGGGTTGGGAGGAGCACAGGGTTGGGAGGAGTACAAGGTTGGGAGGAGCACAAGGTTGGGAGGAGCACAGGGTTGAGAGGAGCACAGGGCTGAGAGGAGCACAGGGTTGAGAGGAGCACAGGGTTGAGAGGAGCACAGGGTTGGGAGGAGCAGAATATTATTGAATTCTATGTGTAATGGAATTATTGAAATTCTATGCATATGCAGTACACAGGAAGCTTGTAAAATCCCTTTGATGGCAGTGGTAGGCAGTCAGAAATGTATTATTTAACTGATATTTAGGGAATTAGGAGATCTGCACAGAACTAAAAGGTTGCTATACATATTTAAAAGCTCAGCAACATCTCTTCTTAGGAAACTCTCCAAAAACCTGCACACTCGGTTTGGCTGAGTGTGCATCTGTTGTAAATGGTGAGAGGGGCTAAGCTGCTGGCAGACTCCACCACCAACATCGTATTTCCAGCACATAAGCTGCTCCAACTAAAATCAGTGGGTCTGGCCAAGCATATTCTAAACTTTATGGCCAGCTATATAACAAAAGTGATATATTACAACAAAGCAAAATGGCATTAAACATAGGACATTCAATTTATCAATCAATCAGGAAGGATCCAGCGTGGAACAAGAAATCCCAGGTAGGTATAGTGACAAAACGAAACATTTAAGAGTCTATATTTAAAGCTCCAGGGTGAGCACTGGCGATGAAACACTAGTGGGCACAGGTAACAGACCGGACCTACGCGTTAAGAGGCCACATCTGGTGAGGGCTCAGATCTACAATGAGAAGATGCTTGGTAATGATTTAGTGATTACCTGTAGACAACAAATTTTCTAATACATATAAGCATTATTTTCTAGGCTTTCACCTTTTGGTACTTTGGCATCTAATCAAATAAACTGTAGAGGTATACAGGAATACTACCTCTTTACCTACATGGCTCTTGTGCTGCAACTACTCAGTGACCCTGGAGCATCCAATGTCTGGGAATAATCATAGGGATTATCATAGTTAAGGTTGACGGCTGGCCAGAAATATTTTTATGCCTGAACAGGCGCCTATAACATTCCGGAATGTTGCAAATTTTACAATTCGGAAGGATTTATTTACTTACATTGTTCAAGGTGCAAATCTGCACTGAAACCATAGCAACCAGACATGTCAATGTCACCCTTGCACTAGACAGATAATAGCGTGCTGTGGGTTTAGAGCTGATCTCTACTACTGACCAGTCTATGGAGATGACCCTGCGTTGATGGATAGCTCTGCACGTCTGCGTCACCTGCAGCCTGCTGTACATTTATCACTGGTATAAATGTCACATTGATGTTACTATTCTCCATGTTGAGCCTCCTTCACATGTCCATTTTTCCAGTACGTGTAGTATCCATTTTTTCTCACAGGTAGCACATCTAGCCATTACAACCTATGGGGCTGCTCACATTTCCTGTTGTTTTTATACGGCAAAACACAAGGAGACATTTTTACTAGCAGTATGGATGACAAGGGACAATAAAAGTCTATAGGTTTGTGAAAAATATGTACAGCACATGAATGAAATCCATACACTAAGAATACTATGCCTTTAAACAATATGGGACAGCCCATATGATGATGTCATGTCTTTGGAAGCTTCTGATAGGTTTATTGGCAACATCAGAGTTAATTAATTAGAGACACACCTGTGGATGTATTTTAATGCACACCTGAAAAACATGAATATATGTCTTTTTAGATAGTGTATGTAAATTTCTGGTTTCATCTGTATAGTGTAGAAAGCTTTGCTTTAAATCAAAAGGATTTTTCCATATTGGATTTTTATTCTAATGTTTGGATTTCTGTCATTGCATACTGTAAATTGTGTGTAAGAAAAATGTACTTAGTAGTCCAAAAACAAGCTAATTTATGTAACACACATAATCCACACAGAATGTTTTTCATAAATAAGTCATTTGGATAATCTAAAGAATTACTGGGAGATCTGGGCAGTGCAGAAGGGGCCACTGCCAAATTCTCTTTAGTAAGATATTGAAAAGGTAAAATGTTTTGTCGTCATACCATAAAAATATTTTAGGGAAAGTCAGAAAAGATCATTTTCTAGTATATTAATACATTACATATACTATTTCTATAATTAGAGTTATTACATTCATAAGGGTAAAATCCCCATCTACATGCACTGTTAACAAGAAGAAATACATTGGCTTAGGACACATATGTTGTCATAGGGTGAAGTGGATTATCGACCCTTCTACTTCTGCTTACCGCAAATAAAATATGCCTTATGCTTTGTTTTCCCTAAATCCTAATATGGGGCAGTTCTGATGCCCTCATAGACGTTATACTGTCAACACACCCTGCTGACATCTTTGGGATCTGTTAGTCATTTATTGTGTGTGGCCAATTAAGTACTATATAGCACTGTTACTAATATGAGGTCTCCATCCAATATTTTTCCCAAGAGCCTACATCAACTTTGATCTGGCTCTACCAGCATGAAATGATCTTGTCTGTCTTCAGTATGAATAAATGGTCCTCTTAATCAAAACAAAAGTGACCTATAAAGAGATCACAAATGCAACTGATTACTTAAACAAGCCCTCCCATGTAGCTTTTTTCCCACAAAATTTGTGCATATGTAGTGTCAATATGTTAACATACTCACCTACCACCATCTTCTCAGAATCCAGTGCCGTTCTGCTCCTCTTCTCAGCGACATCACCACTCTCCAGAATCTCTGGGTCACCTTTGCACTCTACGAGACCCAGAAGTGGCTTTTACACTTTAAGCCGATGGAGCATTAAGAAGAGGCCCCATACACTTACCTTGTAAAAGAAACTTCCAGCTCAGGTATAGAGTTTAAAGGGAGTCGGATAGTCTGAATGTCACTGAGAAGAGGAGCAGAAGGGCGCTGGATACTAGAGAAGACGGCAGTAGGTGAGTATATTAACACAATGATGGTACATTACATACGGGTATATATATACACAGATTTAGAATAAAAAGTTCATGGGAGAGCTTCTTTAAATCTATGCCATGGTAACAAATCTGCCATTTTGGAGTGATAGAAATGCATTGTTTGGTCTGATAATTTCCAATAATGGGGCAGCATAGTTTAAGGCTATGTGCTCATGTTGCGTTCTGTCCCTGCAGAAATTTCTAAAGTGAATCGAACAGCACACATGTGCTTCAAATCGCTGCAGAAACAGTCCGTAATGAAAAGCCGATTTCATGCGCTCTGGATACAGCCCCTCCCATAGACAGAGCGGGACCTGCTTCCAAAGCGCATGAAAGAAGTGACATGTCACTTCTTAGAACGCAGCGCTTCGGCAGTAGCCGAAGCGCTGTGTTCTAAAACGCCACGTGGGCATGGATTAGGCACAATCTCCATAGATTGTGCTGGGGACGCAGGACGCCTGCAGTCACGCTGCAGTGCAGAACGCAGCGTAAATGCATGAAAATACGCTACGTGGGCACAGAGCCTAATAGTGATTTTTAACTGCTGAAGAATGTATTTGGCATTGGATGGGATCAGGGTACGGCCTCATTCACACATCAGTATTTCTGCATCAGTGTTTCATCAGTATTTGTATGCCAAAGCCAGGAGTGGAAATGAAAGATGAAGACTATAATTGAAAGACCGACGCCTGGTCTGTGTTTTGGAAACACATCTGGTTTTGGTAACAAATACTGATCAAAATACTGATGTGTGAATGAGGCCTATGTCTGTGCCTAGCTGTGTGACGTGTAGAGCAATGAAGCCTCTCTCCTATCCAGGCCAGATGAGGCAGGGGCTGGTGTTCTGTACACCTGTGCTGAATATTATTATTAATTACATTAGCTTCCTTCTAGAGCATGTTTCTATTCAGATAAAGCCGAGTAATGCAATATTACAGGTGCCTTTCATACCCCTGCCACTTACAAACAGTCATCAAGTGTGCAGCAGCTGCTACCATTAGTAATTTGAAGAGAAATCTCTTATTCCCCTCTCTTATGTCAACCGCAAACTTGTAGTGATTGCTGGAGGCTCGGATCATCTATATTTGGTGACCTCCGTAGGTCGCTTCTGAAAACATTTGTCTATAACTGGCTCAGTTCTCCAATTTTGATGGGTTTCTAGGTAGCAAGGCTGCATCTTGGGACCAGTAACATAACAGTAAGCTAGAGATTTATCATCCAAGTATAAAGTAGCCTTAATGATGTGACAGGGAGCTGGCCAGCATGTGCATGTCACTCAGCAGTAAATTATTTGCAGGGCACAGGGAGCAGACAGGCCCCGAGATTACACCGTGCTACTCATTACCTGCTGCATGCAATTACTTTTCTTATTTACATACAATGAAGTTATAGCACAGCGTGACATTCACCGTAGGAACGAGAGACGTCATCAGATGTATGGGACCTGTCAGTAAGAGAAAGTGATACTAGAAGGACAACTGCTGTTCCAGCAATGGTGACTAAGTAGTTACTATTAGCTGGGGTTCCCACATCAGGTGCAATAGGAAGACATGCGATACTATACTTTACATTGCCTGCGGAGTGGAATAATGCATTTGCAACATAAGGGTTAAGGAAATATCAGCTTCAGAGACTGGGAAATTAAAAATGACCTTTCACCAGTTTTAGCATTTTAACGTGGCCACATCCTGGAATATTGGCTACAGAGCAGAATACAGTGTAGATTTTATTTTTATTATGTAAACTTTATATGTTAAGCGAGATCTGTTTCTCGGGTGTTTACTTTTACCCTTGCATGAAGAGGACCAATTGTGAGCTAGAAAAGATACACAGGCAAAAAAAAAGAAAAAGGTTCACGCCCCTTCAAGGCCAGAATCAGCATTCACTGGGTGAGACATGATGACACTCAGCCCTGCTCTCCTCACTGATCTCACTGCCATATTCTACTGTGATTACAGGCAGGAGAGAGGTGGGGAGCAGAGCTGTGTATCATTACAAACATCTCTGCATCTGCAGCTCTTCATTTACTAGCAGTCAGTATGGGGGAGTAGAGCAGAGCTGTGCACCATTACAAACACCTCTTGCAGCTCTACTTTATCAGCTCTGCTCTACTTCTCTACTCCCCAAATTGACAATCCCATGTGATAAGTTTCAAAAAGGTGTTTGTAATGACACACAGCCTGCTCTACTTCCCAACCCTCATATTAACAATGCAATTAGATGAAAGTCTCAAAAGGTGTTTGTAATGATACACAGCTCTGCTATACTTTCCATCCTCTACTTGCAATTACAGTAGATAATAGCAGTGATATCAGTGCAGAGATCAGGGTTATTTGTCTCACACAGAGAAAGCCAGGTCAAAACATTTCTGGGGGTGTAATTTCCCCCCCCCCAGCAAGGCTATACTTACATGCTGATGGCCCCTCTCACTAAGTCATTACCAGATAGCACCAGGATTGTCAACTTGACATTTTGTTATTTTTTGTGTATGCTGGAGTGGTGCTTTAAATCTTAGTCCCCTGAGACTGGCGTCTTCACCTTTTTCCAGAGTTAATCCGGGCATACGGTGCCATCTTGTGACTATTTATTCTGACTGGACTGAATTCAGAAGTTATGTCACAAGTTCTCAATACAAGTCTATGAGAGCCATAACAATTCCTGGATGGTTGGCAACCCAGGTCAGCACCTTTCAATGGCACACACGAGGAAACAGTATTACAGGCCAATACGTCCCCCTTTTGCTTGCACACTCAGGCAGGCTCCAGTTGTAGCAGCAAACCTTTTGGCAACACTCAAAACTGGAGCAAATCAGCGTCACAAATGTAAATTAGAGATAGCCGTTCACATTTTTGCAACAATGTATTGGTGCATACAGATGATGGGGGCTGATCATTTGCTAATATTATAGTTCTGTCCCCATAAATTATCAGGTTGTCTGAAGAATACCACTTGCTTACATGCGACGATAAAAATGGCATAAATAATTCCTTCATCTGACAAAACTATTATTTTTGTCATTTCTCATGATCACTACTAACATGTTTACATTGATAATCAGGAACAAAGGTCCTTGTGTGCATATTATCTAATGGTTTAAGTGTACCATATGATAGAGCTAATCAGCGTCAGAAACACAAGCTCTGGAAATAGCCTTGTACTGGCTCAAGGTCCCTCCACCCCATGACCATGACGCCAGACTTCACTCCTGAACTGCCAGCCTAACCTTATATCAGTCTGGTGCCACCTAGAGGAAGCAAGCGGCATGCTGTATGCTTTGCTCATCCTTTGTGGTGTCGCAGAAAACAATTACGGTAAATAGTACACCGACTATGAGCCAAATTAATGTCCTTATCCCTTTTCCATATAATACAAATTACAAGTTTGTTAAGGAATGAAAGAGACCATTCAGCTGTTAGAAAAAGGTACAAGAATCCACTCCACAAAGTGATCTGCAGATCAGATTCCCATAAACTGTTTAATTTGAGTACACGGTGTGAATGACAGTCTATAGGATCATGTGGAGTTCTGCATTCTTTACAGACGCAGCACAACGATATTTAAAAAATGCACGTAAATGCAAATGTCGCTGACACAGTATGGCCATGCGCATGCGCTGAGTATTTTGAAAGTTTTCTACCTCAGTATTTGTAAGCCAAAACCTGAAGTGGGTAAAAAATGCAGAAGTGGTGCAAGTTCTGAAGGACATTCCTGCAGTCAGTATGACAATTCTACGCTCCCTCAACTTGCGGCATCTGTAGCACTGTGTGATAAAACTGCACATGTTAGAGTGGACTTTTATTGTGGCCACCCTAAAGGCCCCGTCACACTAAGCAACATCGCTAGCAACATCGCTGCTAACGAACAACTTTTGTGACGTTGCTAGCGATGTTGCTGTGTGTGACATCCAGCAACAACCTGGCCCCTGCTGTGAGGTCGTTGGTTGTTGCTGAATGTCCTGGGCCATTTTTTAGTTGTTGCTGTCCCGCTGTGAAGCACAGATCGCTGTGTGTGACAGCGAGACAGCAACAACTAAATGTGCAGGCAGCAGGAGCCGGCTTCTGCAGAGACTGGTAACCAATGTGTCACGGCCGGGCGGTCGGGCAGACCCAGGAGGTGGATCCACTGGACCGAACTCTCTGAGATGGTGGTAGGGAGTCCGGCAGCTGAAGCACTGATGGGCAGTAGAACAGTCCGTGCAAGAGAAGGCAGCGGAGGAGTCCCAGGGACCACGGAGTCACAGAAGGTGGTCTTGGTGACGTAGCTCAGGTTCGGAGGCCGAGGTGATATCAGGCGGGGTCCGGAACCTCTGGAGCAAGATGACGGGTCACCGCAGGGATCCGGGATGGTACGGACTGTCAGATGGCAGACGGACAGCGTGCGGGGATCAGGACACGGCAGACTGGATGGCGAGGCAGGTACGGCTCTACAAAGACAGATAGGTGAGTACAGGCACATCAACACCAAGAGACCTGACTCCTAGCTCAGGGAACACGAAGATCAGGCCCCGCCCCCTTGGACAATGACCCCCTATATACCCTGTACCTGTGCAACCTCATTTCCTGTTAATGGACGCTGGCCCTTTAAGAAAGGGTCAGTGACCGCGCGCGCGCCCTAATGCGCATGCGCGCCGCCCGGGTGCCAGAAGCCAGGGAAGGAGGCTGCGAGGAGGACGCAGGGGAGCCGGCCAGGTCCAGGGAAGCTGTCGGGCGCCGGGATCGGGGGCCCGGAGCCCTGGGACGGACGGAATCCGGTGACTGGGGAGCGGAGAGCGTGGCAGGTGAGCCGGGGAACGGGGGTGAGGACCCGGGGAGCGTGACAGTACCCCCCCCCCCCCACGCCCCCCTCCCCGCAACCGGGACATGAAGGCACGGATAAGAGGAGTGCCCACGTTCTCCCTGGGCTCCCAAGACCTATCCTCAGGACCATACCCTTCCCAGTCCACCAGGAAGAACTGTCGACCTCGTACGGTCTTCATGGCCACGATATCCCTTACCGCATAGATGTCATCATCGGCAATAGGAGGAGGGGCCGGACTGGCAGCAGCGGAGAAGGGACCAAGGACAACCGGCTTGAGCAGAGAGACGTGGAAGGAGTTGGGTATCCTCATCGTGGCCGGGAGCTGTAGCTTGTAGGATACCTCATTGATCTTGCTGAGGACCTTAAACGGCCCGATGTAGCGAGGACCCAGCTTGTAGGAAGGTATCTTCAATCGGATGTACTGGGAAGCAAGCCAGACCAGGTCACCAGGAGAGAAACACGGAGGATCCAGACGTCTCTTGTCAGCGTGTTTCTTCATCCGCTGGGAAGCGCGCCCAAGGGACGCTTTGACAGAGTCCCAAATGGTAGCAAAGTCACGAACTGCAGTATCAGCAGCCGGAACATCCGATGAAGGGGATATAGGCAATGGGACGGCGGGCTGGAGTCCATAAACAACATGGAAGGGAGATTCGGAGGATGACTCACTGACGTGGTGGTTATGGGAGAATTCAGCCCAAGGCAGAAGTGAGGACCAGTCGTCGTGATGGGCGTTGACATAGTGACGTAGGTATGAGGTCACGATTTGATTGACCCTCTCCACTTGGCCGTTAGACTGAGGATGGTAAGAAGAAGAAAAGTCCAGAGTCACTCCCAGATGTTTGCATAGAGCCCTCCAGAAGCGGGAGGTGAACTGAGTTCCTCTGTCGGACACTATGTGGGATGGAAAGCCATGCAAGCGGAAGATGTGATGTATATAGGCTTCCGCGAGTTCCTGAGCAGAGGGCAGTCCGGCCATAGGAACGAAGTGGGCCATTTTGGAGAATCGATCAACCACGACCCATATGACTGTGTGCCCGGAGGATAATGGCAAGTCCGTAATAAAGTCCATTGCTATGTGTTGCCACGGGACTGAGGGTATCGGTAAAGGCAGAAGACGGCCATGGGGCAAGTGTTTGGGCGTCTTGTTCCTGGCACAGGAGGAGCAGGCAGAGACAAAAGCAGCGACGTCCGTGCGAAGGGATGGCCACCAGTAATGGCGTACAATCGCACCCCATGTTCTCTTCTGACCAGCATGCCCGGCTGTTTTTGAGGCATGACCCCAGTGTAACACTTTTTGCCTGTCGGTATCGGAGACATAGGTCTTCCCGGGCGGTATCTGGGCTAGGGTAACAGGGGCCACCGGAATGATGTTGCTAGGACAGATGATGGGTTGGGTAGTCTCTTCCTCCTGCTCCATGGGCATGAAAGACCTGGACAAGGCATCAGCGCGTACATTCTTGTCCGCGGGTCGGAAGTGAAGCTGAAAGTCGAACCTGGCAAAGAATAAGGACCACCTGGCTTGCCGTGGGTTCAGTCGCTGAGCGGACCGCAGGTATTCTAGGTTCTTGTGGTCCGTGTAGATGATCACGGGATACACTGCACCTTCCAGGAGGTAGCGCCATTCCTCCAGTGCCAGTTTGACTGCCAAGAGCTCTCGGTCCCCGATGGTATAGTTGCGTTCAGGCGCTGAGAAGCCCTTGGAGAAGAATCCGCAAGTCACCATCTTCCCGGAGGAGGACTTCTGCATGAGCACTGCTCCGGCTCCTGAGGAGGAGGCATCCACCTCCAAGGTGAACTGGCGGTTCAACTCCGGACGGTGAAGTACAGGCGAGGAAGCAAAAGCCCGCTTCAAAGAGCCAAACGCGGCGTCGGCCGCAGGCGACCAGTCCTTTGGATTTGCCTCTTTCTTAGTCAAAGCGGAAAGTGGAGCAGTCAGAGCAGAGAAGTGAGGGACGAATTGGCGGTAGTAGTTGGCGAATCCCAGGAAGCGTTGGATGGCCTTCAGTCCAGAAGGGGGAGGCCAGTTGAGAATGGCAGAGACCTTCTTGGGATCCATCTGCAGTCCAGTCTCAGAGATGATGTACCCCAGAAAGGGGAGAGAAGACTGCTCAAAGACACACTTCTCATACTTTGCGTACAGACGGTTCTCTCTTAGTCGTCGTAGAACCAGCTGTACGTGCTCTCTGTGGGTTGGGAGGTCCGGAGAGAAGACAAGGATGTCATCTAGATATACTACCACACAGGTGTAGAGGAGGTCTCGGAACACGTCGTTCACCAGTTCTTGGAAGACGGCAGGGGCGTTACACAGGCCGAAGGGCATCACGCAGTACTCATAATGTCCATCACGCGTATTAAACGCGGTCTTCCATTCGTCACCAGAGCGGATGCGCACCAGATTGTAAGCACCCCGAAGATCCAGCTTGGTGAACACACGAGCTCCTCTAAGCCGGTCAAATAATTCGGGGATGAGCGGCAGAGGGTACTTGTTCTTAACAGTGATCTGATTCAGACCCCGGTAGTCGATGCAGGGACGTAAATCGCCCTCTTTTTTCTTGACAAAGAAGAAACCTGCTCCAGCAGGAGAGGAGGATCTCCGAATGAATCCCCTAGCCAGGCTCTCTGAGATGTAAGTCGACATAGCCCTTGTTTCGGCTGGAGATAAAGGATATATCCGTCCTCGTGGTGGCGTTGTTCCAGGGAGCAGGTCGATGGCACAATCGTAGGGGCGATGTGGCGGCAGTACCTCGGATTCTTTTTTATCAAAGACATCAGCAAAGGACCAATAAGCCGAGGGCAGCCCCGGTAGGTTCTCAGGAACCGGAGGTCGTCGGATGGGTTGTGTGGATTTTAGGCATCTCTCATGACACGAAGCACCCCAGCGGGTGATTTCGCCAGTGCCCCAGCTGACTGATGGTTCGTGAGTCCGTAACCATGGAAGGCCCAGCAGGATCTGATGGGACATGTGCGGTAGGACGTAGAAGGCGATGTTCTCGGTGTGAAGAGCACCGATGCGCAGTTCAACCGGCCTGGTGGTCCAGGAGATGGTGTCAGAAAGGGGTCTCCCATCCACAGAGGCAATCACCAGGGGCTTGTTGAGTGGGATAACAGGCACCTGGTATTTGTCCACGGTGGCTTGCTGGATGAAATTGCCTGCTGCCCCGGAATCAAGATAGGCCTCAGCCGTGAACCGCGTCTCTCCCGTTGTCACTTGCACGGTCCATGTGACCGGATCGGAGAGAGTCCCAGCACCTAGGGTGGCCTCTCCTACCAACCCTAGGCTTTGGAGTTTCCCGGCCTTTCCGGACAGGAACGGAGGAGGTGTGTGCCCTCACCGCAGTAAAAGCAGAGACCCTGGGCAAGCCGCTCTGCTCTACGTTGTGCAGACTGACGCACTCGGTCAATCTGCATGGGCTCGTGGACGGGACTCCCAGCTGTTGATGACTGAGGTACGGAGGGCTTCTGAGGAGGAGATGAATGCCGTAACGGGCGTCTCTCACGAGATAGCTCTTTGGAGCGCTCCTGAAAACGTATGTCCACACGAGTTGCTAGGGCAATCAGGGCATCTAGGGTGGAGGGCACGTCCCGACCCGCCAACTCATCCTTGATGCGACTCGAGAGTCCCTCCCAGAAGGCGGCTGTTAGGGCCTCATTATTCCACCCGAGTTCTGAAGCCAAAGTGCGAAAACGGATGGCGTATTGGCCCACCGTCAGTGTTCCTTGACGTAGGCGGAGGAGTGATGAAGCAGAGGCAGAAGCGCGTCCCGGCTCGTCAAAGGTGCTGCGGAATGCCTGCAGGAACTGTTGAAGATCCTTGGTCATGGGGTCCTCCTTCTCCCACAAGGGGTTCATCCACGCCAGCGCCTCGCCCTCTAGGTGGGACATTATAAAGGCGACCTTGGCTTGGTCGGAGGCGAACAGATGTGGCAGCTGCGTGAAATGAAGGGAACATTGATTTATGAAGCCCCTGCAGGTCTTGGGATCTCCAGCATAACGAGGAGGTGACGCCAAACGGAGTCGGGAAGCATCTGACGAGGTTGCCACTGGTGCGGGGGCCATGGCTTGCCTGGCGGGGGACCTGGGTGCCGCAGGCGTCATTGATGCTTGTAATGTGTACAGGCGGGTGTCCACGGAGGTCATGAATTGCAGCATGCGGGTCTGGACTTCACGCTGGCGTTGGAGTTCCTCTTGCAGAGCCATTAGTGCTGCAGCGGGATCCATGGCCTGATCTTACTGTCACGGCCGGGCGGTCGGGCAGACCCAGGAGGTGGATCCACTGGACCGAACTCTCTGAGATGGTGGTAGGGAGTCCGGCAGCTGAAGCACTGATGGGCAGTAGAACAGTCCGTGCAAGAGAAGGCAGCGGAGGAGTCCCAGGGACCACGGAGTCACAGAAGGTGGTCTTGGTGACGTAGCTCAGGTTCGGAGGCCGAGGTGATATCAGGCGGGGTCCGGAACCTCTGGAGCAAGATGACGGGTCACCGCAGGGATCCGGGATGGTACGGACTGTCAGATGGCAGACGGACAGCGTGCGGGGATCAGGACACGGCAGACTGGATGGCGAGGCAGGTACGGCTCTACAAAGACAGATAGGTGAGTACAGGCACATCAACACCAAGAGACCTGACTCCTAGCTCAGGGAACACGAAGATCAGGCCCCGCCCCCTTGGACAATGACCCCCTATATACCCTGTACCTGTGCAACCTCATTTCCTGTTAATGGACGCTGGCCCTTTAAGAAAGGGTCAGTGACCGCGCGCGCGCCCTAATGCGCATGCGCGCCGCCCGGGTGCCAGAAGCCAGGGAAGGAGGCTGCGAGGAGGACGCAGGGGAGCCGGCCAGGTCCAGGGAAGCTGTCGGGCGCCGGGATCGGGGGCCCGGAGCCCTGGGACGGACGGAATCCGGTGACTGGGGAGCGGAGAGCGTGGCAGGTGAGCCGGGGAACGGGGGTGAGGACCCGGGGAGCGTGACACAATGTAAACATCGGGTAACCAAGAAGCCCTGTCCTTGGTTACCCGATATTTACCTTTGATACCAGCCTCAGCCGCTCTCACTGTCAGTGCCGGCTCCTGCTCTGTAAACATGTAGCTGCAGGACACATCGGGTTAATTAACCCGATGTGTGCTGTAGCTAGGAGAGCAAGGAGCCAGCGCTAAGCAGTGTGCGCTGCTCCCTGCTCTGTGCACATGCAGCTGCAGCACACATCAGGTAATTAACCCGATGTGTGCTGTAACTAGGAGAGCAAGGAGCCAGCGCTCAGTGTGCGCTGCTCCCTGCTCTCTGCACGTGTGGCTGGACACTGGTTGCTGGTGAGCTCACCAGCAACTCGTGTAGCCACGCTCCAGCGATCCCTGCCAGGTCAGGTTGCTGGTGGGATCGCTGGAGCGTCGCAGTGTGACAGCTCACCAGCAACCTCCTAGCAACTTACCAGCGATCCCTATCGTTGTTGGGATCGCTGGTAAGTTGCTTAGTGTGACTGGACCTTAAGGCACACCTCATCAGCATCTTGATATGTCACACCTGTGAAGTGGGTGATTATCTCGACAAAGGAGAAGTCTTCACTAAGACCTCTTTCACACGTCCTTGCACAACACACGTTTTGCACGGTCCATGGTGTAGGTGCGTATATGTGTGTGTCCGTGTGTGTTCAGCGTGTGCGGTGTGTGCTATGTGTGTGACAGCCACATAGCATACAGACATCATGAACTTCTTTCTATACTTACCTGTCCATGGTGCTGCTGTGTCCGGCGCTGCTTCTGGTCCTCGGTGCAGTGAAAATCCAATGAGCATAATGAGCGGGGGTCAGAAGCAAGTGACAGCAGCAGCTGAAACAGGTGAGTCTAGAAAATAATTTTATTTCACAGACACGTGTTTTCTCCAGTACGTGTCACATTGATGTCACACAGATCACATCAGTGTGTGGGCCGTGTGACATGCGTGCTACTGGAGAAGAACAGACATGTCTAAGTGTGGAGCACACGGACACACATATGCTCCACACGGTCCATGTGAAAACACTGATGTGCGCGCATTGATTTTAATGGGTCTACGGGTGTCTGTGTCTCTGGTACGTGTGAAAACAGATGTTACACGTACAAGAAACACGGACATGTGAAGGAGGCCTAACACAGACTCAGACTGAGATTTGTGAACAATATTTGAGAGAAAAAATCATTTTGTGGACATAGAAAAAGTCTTAGATTTTTGAGTTCAGCTCATGAAAAATGGGAGCAAAAACAAGTGTTGTGTTTATATTTTTCTTCAGTATACTTTTCCTCGGATTCTTCTTCCTGGTTTTGGCTTACAAATACTGAGGTAAAAAAACTCACCAGATATTCAACGTGTGCATGTGGCTTTATACCAAGATCTGCTAAGCAGTTGGGACAACATGAAAACATGGCCCACTAGTTATAGTCTACTACTATACAACTACTATACACATACACATACAACTACTATATACAAGATTGTGGAATGATGACTGTAACAACGCAGGCCTAACACATGTGCTCCAGTGCGGTTTATGACATCACAGCCAGTAGATCCCCACTGAGGCCGGCTTTACAAGATATGTAAGAGGTGATCAGTGACATCTGCAGTGTTAGTGAATGGAAACCTGTATATGTACTTATTGCGGTGTTAATTAAACAGTCTGTATCCATTGACTTTTTCTACAAATGCCGTCCTCAATAGGGAAATATTAATTGTGCTGCCTTTAATATAATTGGGTAGCACTACCACCCGATGTTCAATAAATGCTGCCAATATTATAAAGGGCATCTGTATTTCCCCCTCGCTCAGAATTCTATGTATTCTGTAGGTACAGTCACAATCTGAAGTACCAGAAACGACAGAGCCTACTATGAGTATATTGTATACAGTGCTACTATCCACATGAGAAGGGCATATATTTTAGATAAGGTGTTCTGGGAAAAATCCTCACCAGTAATAAATACATTTTATGAAAGCACTGGAGACCTCCCATCACTGCTTCCAAGAAATGCCTGCTAAATATATTCTGCTGGTCCCAGTATAGATCTGCTGCTGTACCATACTCCACAACAGAGGAACCAGGTGTATCCATGCCGGTAACAGTGGAGGGAGGTCTGGATACACGGAGCTGATCGGGACACTTGTCCTCCAATGTGAGCCAGGTTTATAAGGGGTGAGTTTGGCTTTTACACAGCGCTGTGTGACAAAACAGAAAGGGTTTGGTAATATTCGGTGTGGGAGGTTAATAAATGCAGCCATTATCAAATGGTGTCATGATGATGGGACATATTACCAAGTGATATTTGTCATTTGCCTTGATGTTACATCAATGTATTTTGGCAAACTAAGGCCCAGCACATTGTTTCTGACGGATTGGAGGCGTTTCACATACAGTGGTGCAGGGGTCTATAATTTTATATATATATATATATATATATATATATATATATATATATATATATACATACACACTAGCTATTTAACCCATTGTACGCCCGAGTGTTGATGATTTAGCATCAAGGCGGGACTTTGTGTGTGAGGTCTTTTTTTTAATCTATTCCTCCCTTTTATTCACATTTTGCACCACAGCCAATGTTATTATCCCCATGGCTGGCGCATGCGCAGTGCAATGCTCATGTAATTGAATGATTCACTAAAATGGCACCAGAGTCAGCATGTGTACATACTGCAATCTCTACCACCATTTTATTGAAGACACTATGTCTGCGAATATCATCTGAAACAAACTGGTGTCTGGTGATATTCGCACACAAAGTGTCTTCAATAAAATAGCGAAATTCTATTGAAGTATTCAACTACAACGTCAACATAGCACTGCGCAGGCACCGGCCAAGCGGTTCAATACTGGCTTCAGACAGAAGGAGGCGTTCAGCGTATATATAATTATATATATACACACACATATATTCAAACACTTTTTATAATATATATATATATATATATATATATATATATATATATATATATATATATATATATATATATATATATAGCACTACTCCCAAGGGCTATAGGGTACAGAGTATTTGTACATTGCCCACAATAGACGAATGGTTGTCAATAAGAAGTTAACAAAGGACATGCTATGATTATCACTATGGCAATTTGTCTTTTTGTTCACCCATTCTACATTATTTCGGTTGTATTAGACAATTTCTAAAACTGAAACATCACATGGATTAATGAAGATTGCCATTTTTTTCACTATTTGGGAGATGTCTCTGGTGATAGGTCTGGATGCTCGCGATCTTTAGGGCTTATGTTAAAGGAGTTGTCCGACCCCAAGATACTGTCGCTTTATCCTCAGTACAGATCATCAATATCAGATCGTTGGGGGTCCAACACCTGACACCCATGTGGAGCCCTTCAGGTGCGGTGCAGCAGGGTACTACCCTTAGGGACTCCACGGGATGGAACGGTCGGGTCACAGGTAGGGAACCTTCGTTTTGGGATTTGCCGTGACGCCACTCTCAGAATTGCGGTCAGTGAGGACCACCACTGCAGGTTAAGGGATACCTGGGGCTGATGGTGGGTGCAGTCAGTATGATAGCCTCCTGAGAGTGAGGCAAGCCCCAGGCCCCTGTGTATGTGTGTGGGACCACAGGTCGCAGAATGACTCAAACACAGTCCAAGTAGTCTTTTAACGTGTTTACTCACTGTTTAGAGGTCACGGTGAGATGCCCGGGCGACACTGTGATAACCAGGTGGAACCAGGAATTCCAGGAGGCCGTTCTGAGGGTAGCTGTCCACTCGCCCTCCTTGCACTCTTTCTGTTTGGGAGGATCCCTTGCCTGAAGCGTGGTAGGACTCCTCCAGGGAAGCTGTTACTACCCTGCTCCCCTCTCTCTGGCCCGTCTGCCGGCAGCGTGGCCTTGGTGGGATGGCTTCTGGCCCTGTCCCCTTATGGGCCTGGTGATTCCTGCTTGGCTCGAGCTCTGTGTAGTCGTGGTGAGGGCATGAAGTACCCCCCCCCACCTGTAGGTTAAGCAGCTCTGGATGATTTGCTGCCCGTACTGGGGATCTGTTTCCCCTTGCGTGCTCGGATACCAGGATCTCCGTACTCAGCCACCCCTCTCTCTGGATGTCTTTCAGGCCGACCCACGGTGCCCTTTCTCCCCCGCTTTCAGCTACTGCACTCCTCAGGACCTGTCTTACACGAGAGCCCCTCTGCTCCCTTCCACACACCTCAACCTCCAGCTCCCGACTTCCCTCACTTCCTCTCTGCCCTGCTTCCTAGCAACCAGCCTCGGAGCACACCCCTTGCTGGGAATTGAAAGTTAACCCCTACTGGCTACCCAAGGGTCCCCTCTAGTGATGTGGGAGACCTGGTCACTATGTGTTTGTGTGTGCACCTCATCCTGGCCTTTGGAGATTACCTGGAGGCATTGTCCCCGCATGGGTGCAATACTCTGTGGTGCCTGACCAGGTCAGGGGCGCCACACCCACCATAATAAGTGTTACTAGCCGCTCATCACTGAGGTGATGGGTGTCACACCCCTACAGATCTAAGGGCTTATCCTGAGAATAGGGCAGAAATACCTGATGACAAGACTGCCAGCTTAATGCCCAGTGCACTTTATACCATTATTTGTGGTTCAATATATAAGGTTGATTTATAAAACAGTATAAAAAAAAACCAACAACAATCTGTCATTTTTGCCCATAGCAACCAATCACAATGCAGCTATAATTTTGTATTCTGCTTTTGAAAAATAAAAGCTGATTTAACGCTTGCCTGGATCCACATACTCAGATGGGCTGTAATAGACAGGATAGAGGGAAGCCACTCACCAAGCAGGACCCCCAGAACCCTGAAACCCTTTAACCCCTATACAGGGATTTGGAATTACACAGGGCCCAAGGTGATCACTACCTGTTGAAGGCTGCAGTCCGATGAGAGTAGTCGTCAGGCAGGGTCAAACCAGGAATTGCAGAACAGGGACAGAATGGGCAGGCAAGGACGTAATCAGAAAACAAAGCAAAGGTCAAATCTGAATTGGGCAGCAAGGTACATAAACAGCAGGCAGGAGGGTAGTCAGGAAACAAGCAGAAGTCAGAACACCAGAATAACTAAACAGAACAGGGCAGAACAGGAGCCGGGAAATCAGAACTATCTCTGGCAGTGGTCAGCAGACAGGAGGGGAAATAAGAAAGGTGTGGTGTCTTCCCATTGGTTGTAGCAATGATGGTACTTCAAGTAGAAGACACACGCCACCTACAGTCAGCCAGTGGTACTGCTGATCCCAAGGAAACCCAGCACAGTGGATGAGTGGAGCATGCGCCCACCAGCGCCACTGGCATCGACTCCTCTCCCATCACCAGCACTATCCACGGCAGGAACACGGCGTCGCCTGGTGATCGAAGTAGAAGTCGCTGGAGCGGACTCCGGTGGAGACGTAACAGCTGACCTGTGATTGGTAGCTATGGGCAACAAAGCTTTGCTGTTTTTTTAACAGTTTTATAAATCTGACCATTACATAAAAACAGCATCAGATGCTGTAAAGTTTTACATTATATAAAATGCTAGATTTTAAATAATGTTTTTAGACTTCTCTAGGAGCACATAAAGGTAAAATTAGCTTTCTACTCCCACTTGCTCTTGAACCAACATGACACCCCATGGAGAAGTCACAAATGACATGTCAACAATCCGAGCATGTGACTCATGGGAAGGGAACTACTGTGCACATAATGACATGATGGCAGGCATGTGCCGCTGCCAGCAGAGCGTCTATAGCACAGCACAGCTCACACATTTCCATCAGGTTCCGAATGGCAGTGCCAGTAAGGAGGCTGCGGAGCACGGACTATGCCGAATAATGAAAGAATATATTGATATTTCTCAGCAGTAATGTGCCCAAAGTGCGGATAAAATCCACAGCGAATTACAGTAGAGGGAAAGGTGGACATTTTATAAATCTAATTCACCTGCAGTGTGAATTTTCACTTATTTTTTAAATCTAGTTTTTTTTTTGCCACTGATTTCACCCACTTTAGTGCAATGGTGTTAAATCCTATAGTGAATCTACATCAAAATTCACAATGTGACACATGAGGGTTTTATTGCCGATCAGCAAAATACATAATGTGTAGACATCATCTAACCTTGAGCTTTAGGGGCACTTTGCACACTGCGACATCGCAGGTGCGATGTCGGTGGGGTCAAATTGAAAATGACGCACTTCCGGCATCGCATGCGACATCGCAGTGTGTAAAGGCTGGATGATACGATTAACGAGCGCAAAAGCGTCGTAATCGTATCATCGGTACAGCGTCGGCGTAATTCATAATTACGCTGACGCAATGGTCCGATGTTGTTCCTCGCTCCTGCGGCCGCACACATCGCTGTGTGTGAAGTCGCAGGAGCGAGGAACGTCTCCTACCGGCCTCACTGCGGCTTCCGTAGGATATGCGGAAGGAAGGAGGTGGGCAGGATGTTTACATCCTGCTCATCTCCGCCCCTCCGCTCTGATTGGCCGCCTGCCGTGTGACGTCGCAGTGACGCCGCACGACCCGCCCCCTTAACAAGGAGGCGGGTCGCCGGCCACAGGGACGTCGCACGGCAGGTGTGTGTGTGAAGCTGGCGTAGCGATAACTTTCGCTACGCCAGCTATCACCACATATCGCTGCTGCGACGGGGGCGGGCACTATCGCACTCGGCATCGCAGCATCGGCCTGCGATGTCGTAGTGTGCAAAGCCCGCCTTAGGCGGGCTTTGCATGTTGCGACATCGCAAGCCGATGCTGCGATGTCGCACGCGATAGTCCCCGCCCCTGTCGCAGGTGCGATATCTTGTGATAGCTGGTGTAGCGATAATTATCGCTACGCCAGCTTCACATGCACTCACCTGCCCTGCGACCGTCGCTCTGGCCGGCGACCCTCCTCCTTATTAAGGGGGCGGGTCGTGCGGCGTCACTGCGACGTCACACGGCAGGCGGCCAATAGGAGCGGAGGGGCGGAGATGAGCAGGATGTAAACATCCCGCCCACCTCCTTCCTTCCGCATATCCTACAGAAGCCGTGGTGACGCCGGTAGGAGATGTTCCCCACTCCTGCGACTTCACACA
Source organism: Anomaloglossus baeobatrachus (assembly GCF_048569485.1). Lineage (NCBI taxonomy): Eukaryota > Metazoa > Chordata > Amphibia > Anura > Aromobatidae > Anomaloglossus > Anomaloglossus baeobatrachus. The sequence goes on from NC_134354.1 coordinate 625,861,599, forward strand.
CAGCGATGTGTGCTGCCGCAGGAGCGAGGAACAACATCGGACTGTCGCGTCAGCGTAATTATGGATTACGCCGATGCTGCACCGATGATACGATTACGACGCTTTTGCGCTCGTTAATCGTATCATCGAACCTTTACACACTACGATGTCGCATGCGATGCCGGAAGTACGTCATTTTCAATTTGACCCCACCGACATCGCACCTGCGATGTCGTAGTGTGCAAAGCCCGCCTTACTGTGGAAAAAACACACTTTCAGCCTACATATGAGTTTCACATTTGGAAAACTGATCCACAACTAATGCGGGCGTCACACGAGACGAGCTATCGCACGATGCATCGTCGGGGTCACGGTTTTCGTAACGCACATCCGACATCGCTTGCGACGTAGTTTCGTGTGACACCTCCGAGCGATGCAGAATCGCTCACAAATCGTGAGTCGTGTACTCATCGCTTATTTTTAAAAAATTATTTATTTTTAATGACGCCGGTTGTTCATCGTACCCGGGGCAACACACATCGCTCCGTGTGACACCCCGGGACCGATGAACACAGCTTACCTGCATCCCGCGGCTCCCGCCGGCAATGCGGAAGGAAGGAGTTGGGCGGGATGTATATGTCCCGCTCATCTCCGCCCCTCTGGTTCTATTGGCCGGCCGCTGTGTGACGTCGCTGTGACGCCGAACGTCCCCCCTTCAGGAAGTGGATGTTCGCCGCCCACAGCGAGGTCGCTCAGCAGGTAAGTACGTGTGACGGGGGTTTAACGACTTTGTGCACCACGGGCAACTAATTGCCCGTGACGCACAAACGACGGGGGCGGGTACGATCGCTCGTGCGATCGCACGATAGATCGTACCGTGTGACACCCGCATAAGGCCCCTTCACACATCTGTATAAAAACACGGGCGTGTGGCACGGTCTATTTTGACCATTCATGTTTATTTTTTTCCCCAGCCATCTGTATGTACATTTTTAAAAACGTGTGCCAGCCATCTGCGACCCGTGTTTTTCCAGTATGGATATAGAAACTTAAATGACAAAGCTTCACCTATACTTGCAATATTAAACATGTACAGTACACGGACGGCACATGGACGTTAGCAGTGTGCTGTATCTGATCTGCCATGCGTGCCACTGGAAAAAAAACGGACATATCTCTATCTAGTTCTTACAGGCACTGGAACAAGCCGTTAAAAAACATGTGAAGGGGGGTAACTGTAATTATGTAATGTAATGGCAGCAGAGAGGGTGTAGGCTGTGGCATCCACACAATCCCAGGGAAGGCCAAGACTCCTTACCCATGACACGGCTCTTTTTTTTTTTTTTTTAGAAGCCACAAACAACACTGAAATCAAAATTGTCATCAGCAGCGGCCTGAAATGCTCAGTTCTGGAACTGCCCCATCTTCTAATTATGGCCGCGGACGGGTACTGCACATTCACCTTCTATTGATTTGAATGGGAGTCGGATTTGGGGTACCCATCACGGCCGCTATCAGAAGATGGGGCAGCTCCGGAACTGAGCATTTCTGTCCGCCTGCTACTGCCGCCGGCACCGAGCACAGCTGATTGCCATGATTATTGAATCTCGTACCCCATCCGATCAGAAATTGATGACCTACCCTAAAGGACACTTTACATACAGAGATAAATCTTTGGCAGATCTGTGGTTGCAGTGAAATCATGGACATATTGTTCCATTTGTACACAGCCACAAACCTGGCACTGATTGTCCACAATTTCACTGCAACCACAGATCTGCCGCAGATTTATCTTTGTGTGTAAAGTGGCCTTAAGGATAGGCCATCAATGTTAAAGTAGTGGTCAACCTTTTTAAAGAGTCAGTGTTCTCGAAATCAAACATTGTAACTATGTATCAGTAATAATTATATCTACAATAGTCCAAGAGATTGACCAACACTTTAAGGGTACAAATAACACCATGATCCTAGTGGAAGCGTAAATTGGATAAGACTCAGCTATCTAAATCAATGGGTGTGAAAGAAAAAAAAAAAATCAGATGCCACTAGGATGTGTTTTTATGGATACATTACCATTTTTTAGCACAGGACACTGTAAATGATCCTGCAAATGGTTGCAAATAAATAATAGCTGCTGAGGAAATAAAGACGGATTGCATACGGATGACAAGTGAGGAAAAAAATGTCCTACTTTTCTTGATAAAAGTCGGCCGGATTTTTTATACTCTAGTGGGAGTGTACCCGGGTATCCTTAAAGGTGGGCAGTGCCTCACTGGAGAAAACAAGTGAACCAGGTAAAACAATTGACTGTACTCTACTTTTCATAATGTTGTTCATTGCAAGAAAAGTATATAAATGTTGCCTAGATCAAATAATGCCTATTTTTCAACTTGAAGCAGCAATGATTATGTTGTAACTTAATCCTATTATGACCCAATTCAATGAAAAAGACAATTATGCTCTAAACAGTTGAAAGGAAGAAGAAAAAGATTATGACGAGCAGCGAGATGAATGTGTACTATCACGGAAATCATAAACAAGCCATCGAGAAGCCTGAAGAGCCAAACAGAAGACATTTATATAGTTGCCAAGAGTAAAAATCTACCTGACAGCACTTAAAAAACACTCCAGTACTGAGACAAATGCCGCATCCACATTTCTATGTTAAACGGGTTACAACAAACCAGGACTGGAGTCTAGTGGGCGACCAGTAGGTGGGTGTGCTGGTGAAGACAGTCTGGAGGACTCACTAATGAAAGATCAGACATTCTTTTCTTTATCTTTGTACTAAAAAATACATGACCCAAAAAAGTATATAAATATTAAAAAGATCAAGACCTTAAAGGGGTATTTACTCTATTAAACTGATACTGAGATGATAAATCATGTGGTCCGCAGGTCAGAGGGCAGACTGATACATAGAGTTGTTGGAAGAGATTTAGTAGAAATTGTAACTTTTTATCTAAATCCTTGATCATTTTCTTCTTAGGAGTCCAATGGGCAGTCCTACTTATTAATGGACATTTTCGTCTCTTTATGCAGAATTATATAAGAAAGGCTGTCTACCACAAATAACATGGTCCATAATGAGCAGCGTTCCCAAACACACACTCTGCCTGGCCAAGTGTGCATGTGGAGCCAAGCGTACAGATGTTCTCTAGAACTGACTCTAGGGGTCCTCAATATAGCTACCATAAATGGTTTTATTGTTCATTCTTTGGACTGTCTCACTAAAGCTTGATCCTTTAATAACCAAGATGGCTCACACGTATACAGTGATCCCTCACCTATTGTGGGAGTTACGTTCCAGAGACCCCCACAATGGGCGAAAATACGCAAAGTAGCGGCGTTATATTTATTTTATTTATATATATTTATTAAGGCTTCATAAGCCCTTCCCACACTCCTATAAATTCCCACACTCTTATAAACACTTCATATGCTCTTCAATCACAAGCAATAGTGGCGTACAGTGCTGCATTTTCATTGTATACAGTATGGTATTCATCCGGTGATGAAATACAGTACTGTACAGTACACCGCAAAATCCTGTGATGTAGCAAAAACTTCTCGATACAGAATTATACATTTATTTTTAAAATCTGCGATACAGTAAAGCTGCAATAAGACAACCGCGATATAGCGAGGGACGACTGTACATATGGTATAGTGAGCCAATACCGTAAAAATCAATTTTAGGTCAATTTTGCTCTAAAGTATTTGCACACCCTTAAGGGCCATTTACACGCTGCGAAATCACTAACGATATATCGTCGGGGTCACGGTGTTTGTGACGCACATCCGGCACCGTTAGCGACATCACAGAGTGTGACAGGCAGGAGTGACCTTAAACGATCAAAAAAGAGACAAAAATGATTGCTATATGAGAGGTCGCTTATTTAACAAAAAACGTAGCGAGGTTGTTCCTCGTTCCTGCGGCATCACGCATCGCTATGTGTAACACCACAGGAGCGACAAACATCTCCTTACCTGCGTCCACCGGCAATGAGGAAGGAAGGTGGTGGGCGGGATGTTCCGGCCGCTCATCTCCGCCCCTCCTCTGCTATTGGATGGCCGTTTTGTATCGTCGCTGTGATGCCGAACGCACCTTACCCTTAAAGGAGGGATTGTTCGGCGGGCACAGCGACGTCGCAGAACAGGTATGTGCGTGTGACGCTGCCATAGCGATAATGTTCGCTACGGCAGCGATCACCACATATCGCACCAACGACGGGGGCGGATGCTAGCGATGTCGCAGCGTGTAAAGCACCCTTTAGTCTATAACACAAGGTCAACTATAGAGATTTGCCAGAATCCGATTACAATTGAAATGTGACCAATCCCGATAGTTGATCTATACCTTCAATGACTCCTCCATTTTGGACTCCAACTGATCACAGAAATAGAGGAGCCATTGATCATTCAAACTGCTGCTTTAATTAAATTTTATACATTAACTTACTGTATTTGACCATCTTCCGCCAGTCCCATAGACACTGAATGGAGCCGCAGTACAGACGCTCATACTGTCCCTTAGGCTCTGTACTATAGAGATATATGGGCTCTGTGGTCAATGCAATAATATATAGTACAGTATAGAGCCTATGTGTATGATGCTTAAGAAAAATAAGAAAAAAAATGTACAGTATATATTATATTGGGTTCCTCATATGAATGGTGTCATGTTTGATGCAATGCTCCTGAACATGACGGCATCTACAACTGGAGTGATAGAAGTAGAAGGCACCAGCTTGATCACAATACAACTTGACTGGCTTCGGAAATATGTAAGGAGGGGAATCTGACAACTTCCATTGATAGAAGTGGAACACATTTCAGCTGCCATATGCCCATCACAGCCATTTTTCTGTCACAGATTGATACGTGAGCCCCACTGGGTTTTAAGCAAAAGTTTGCAATGGATTCAAAACAGAAGCAGCTCTGTCACATCTGATTCATTTGACGATTCGGGATGACGGAGCGGCTGGCAAACTGTCTGCCTCAAAATAATATTAATTTTCCTAGCAAAAATATGAAACATTTACAATATATTGAGAGGTTTAGTAACAGAGATTTTTTATTCTCCTGAAATATAAACTAAAATATTAGGTGTAACATCCAATCTAAAAATATTCATGGTAATCTTTCCAGAAAAGTTATATTAGGCGACAATCACACATCCATATCGGTGTAAAACAGATCGGATTTCTTTCACGTCATCTGTTGTGTCTCTACTTTGTTTCCGTTTGTGCCTCATCGGATTTTGATAAATTGAGCTTTGTGTGATGTGTGAACTTTTTTTTTATCCATTGACGCTTACAAATGTCTCAGTTCCAAACGGATGAAACGCTTTATGAAGAGCTGAAGTGAAAAATATGTCTTCTGTATGTCATCCGAATTTAACAGACCCCCATAACGGATGAGAATAGGACATGCTCCGAGTCTCATGGGTCAGACGAATGGGTCCATTGTTTATAAAAACTGATGTGTATAGGTCCATGAAAGTCTTTGGGTCTGGTGCTGTCCGTTTCAAAAATGGAGATTGAAGATGGCTGTGTTCAATGGCTGAGTAGATGTAGCCTTAGGGTGATATAATACTACGTTCCTCTACCCGTTCAGTGGTCCCATCAAGGCTTCCGTCCAATTCCCCTGCAAAATGGGATTCGGACGGGACGTGTGTGCTGATGGGGCCGCTGACTATAATGGTGCAGACGAAATCACTGGTGCTCTGTGGTGCACCATTTTCGGGGGTATATGCCTATTGGAGGCGGAAACACCCAGATCTAGTAGACGGCGTCCGCCTATAGTTAGTGACTCCGTCTGCACCATTATAGTCAGTGGCCCCATCAGCGCATACTTTCAAATCCAGTTTTGCGAGGGATTCGGACAGAAGCCCCGATGGATCCACTGAACGTGGAGGGGAACGCAGTGTGAAAGCACCCAGCTCTGGCATAAGGACACTTATAACCAATCCATTTAAAATAGCACCAAACACAGTTTGTAATAACCATATCAGTGTTCCCTAACCAAGCCCCCTCTACTGAAACAAATGACGTCAAAGACCCCATGAGTATACAAGTATACACTGTGCTGCCTAGTAAAAGCAGGGTATGGTCATAGCGCTAATACCCTAGAGCCATTGATCCACCCCAGGTTGGGAATGTAGGAATCTGATGACCAGCTCTTCTGCACCAACTAACAGCACTTGAAGGACTCTACTGACTATTTATGGGGCTGTCGGTTCCATCATAGAATCTATAGCTTTGACACGAAGACTAACGCAGCAGGAATCCCTGTTCTTCCTGACAAAATGATGGACATCATGACTGCATATGACAGCACATCCAACACAGACGTGAACGTACCCAACCCTTTTAAGAGATTTGCCATAAACACAAACATATGCAACAATGTGAAGGTTCTGGGCTGTGCAGATGCTCACACCATGTGGCCAAACACTTGTAGGGTTACAGGCACATATTCCACATTGTGAGCCCGAAGAAAAATCTTCAGTAGTGTCGGCAGTGCTTCAGCAAAAAGAAATATAAATATATATATATATATATATTAAAATGTAAGGAGGCAGCACTCATATAAATTGCACAAAAAGTCTGGATTTTATTAGTCCATGTGGCGACGTTTCAGTCCCCGCACAGGAGCTTTCTCGGGCAAGCTATATATATACCTATACATAATTTCCTCCAAAGAAACAAATTTTATATATAAAATGTATTTTGTTCCTTTGGGGAGAATTATGTATAGATATATATATGGCTTGCTCAAGAAAGCTTCTGTGAAGGGACTGAGACGTTGCCACATGGGCTAATAAAATCCAGAGTTTTTGTGCAATTTATGCGAGTGCTGCCTCCTTACTTACATTTTATATATATATATATATATATATATATATATATATATATATATATATATATATATATATATATACAGAATATAAAAACAGATGACTCCTGATAAATGCCTTTAGCACCTTCACCTGCCTGTAAATTCCCCTATGGCACTTTGTGTGGCCATGGTGAGTTGTGCCAGGGTGCCACCCTGGGTCTCCTACATATAGGTCCTATATTTTGGCAGAGTTAGTGAAGTGGTGGGGTATTGCATAGTGCACACACTGATTGATGGCAAATGCCTTTTTAGCAGAGGGAACAAGTGTACGGAGAATTCCTAACCCTATTAGAGGGGTAATATGAATAGAGAACAATGCGGAGACACACAGGCAATTAGGTGGGATTCATGGTGCGTCATTACACAGGATATGCATATTTTATGGCGTATACGAGGTGGCATGATTTTCAACAAGGCAGTGACTAAGTCACCATTGCGATGATAACAGCAGTACATAAATTCAGCCCCATAACAACCAGCAATGGAAGTTCTCACAACTTTTCCACAGTCCCCACGATCGGCCACCCTAAGTGGACACATCATTTCATGCCGGCCAGGGAAGTTTGTGAGAGGAGCCAGATGTCCTATACTGGAGGACACAGATTGCATGTCATCCGTTAGCTATTCCATAGGGGCTGATGGAAGCCGCAGGCGTATGAAGAGGTTAATAGGAAGGGCTGTAGCTGCACATACATCACTGGGGAGGAACAGACAGCTCCTCAGCAAGATGAAAGACAAGATGCCAGTGACGTCCATGCCAATCACACTGTGACCGGCTGAAGATGTCACTTGGCTCAGAAGCGGCTACCTGGCCACTGTACCGATGGCAGCACCAAATAGAGCCATCTCCAGCCCCTGACAGTGGCAGAGCCAAAGCACCTGAGGGCACCTGGACATTAGACACCTTTATCTCTGTAGGGGTCATGAATACAAGCTATTGTTCTCTGTAAGCAGCCAGGAGTCCAGAAGAATATCTGTGACCACTTTCTCTCCAGTTGTCACACATCTGAGTGATGGCAGGCATGGAGGTGGGTGCTCCATCCATGGCAGCAAAGTGTGAACACTGACACTGATGTCTCCAGCTAAGACAATAGCCCAGTGGGTGTGAGCAGTGAGGACAGAGCCCCAGTGGCACGGTGCCCACCTCTGCTGCTGCCAGTCCTCAGCCCCACACGTGTTGGCCAGCACAGATGACAGCTGGGCACCCACCTCCACACACTTGCCAAGTAGAAAACTATCCCGGTCACAGGGGGACAAGACAAAGGGCGCGAGCTGCGGACACGGGAAACTTTCTGGGGGCTATCAGGGAGGGGGACCGGGTGGCACCGGGGATAGGGCAGCGGGCACCGCGGGAGGCAGGGGATGCTGCTGCTGTCACTCCTACCTTTGTGCCGTGCTGTGCCTCCTCCTGTCCTCGCAGCCTGAAGGCAGGAGCTTGTCCCGGCCCCTGAGAATGCTGCAGACTGACGCCCCGTGGCGGGGATCCTGGGAGCAGGGAGAGATGTGCCGGCAGATGGGGAAGCACGACCGAGAGCCACTCATAAACAATGCCAGCCAGGGAGGAGGAGGAGGAGGAGGAGGAGGGCCGCTGCCACCACCGCTGCTGCTGCTGCCGGAGAGGAGGAAAGCCTGGGCTGGACTCGCAGGCAGGCGCCTATCACAGCTGCTGCAGGCAGGAGGGCACCGCTCACACACGGATTAGCCAAGGTCAGCCTGGCATCACTGTGCCACCTGACAGCTATGTGTCCACATGTGTAGTCACCCTGCCCGACCCATATGACAAGGTGCCAGGATTAAGTGACAATCAGCTACCCATCCAATATTTCCCAGTCACCTAGTGCCCCTCATATGGAAAAGGCAATGATTGTTTATGTGAATGACCAGTGGTGAGGGTAAGGACTCACTCACATTGGGCATCTGCTGCCAGTCAGTGTCTGCTCACCAGATATGCACCTGGAAAAGTGGCAGCCAGTGATGAGCGGGCACTACCATGCTCCGGTGCTCGATACTCATAACAACCAGTCGGATGCTCAGACGGGCTTGACTTGTGTACCACCCCTTTCTCACAATGGAAACGACAAAAACCCTCACCGTGGCCCTGATCCACTCCCGCCTTGACTACTGTAACTCACTATTAGGGTATGTGCGCACGTTGCTTTTTACCTGCTTTTTACCTGCTTTTTTGCTGCTTTTTCTTCTGCGCTGTTTAATGCCAAAATGGATGTGTTCTTCTATTCAAGCAAAGTCTATGGGAATTTGGGTTTCTTGTTCACACTATGTTGTTCAAAATGCTGCCTTTTTGTGGCAGAACTTTGGTCAAAAACTCAGCTTTGCAGTGCAAAACCCAAATGGCAAAAACAATTGACATGTTGCTTCTTTGAAAAACTGAGTTTTTGACCAAAGTTCTGCCACAAAAAGGCAGCATTTTGAACAACATAGTGTGAACAAGAAACCCAAATTCCCATAGACTTTGCTTGAATAGAAGAACACATCCATTTTGGCATTAAACAGCGCAGAAGAAAAAGCAGCAAAAAAGCAGGTAAAAAGCAACGTGCGCACATACCCTTAATTGGTCTCCCCCTTACAAGACTCTCTCCTCTACAGTCCATCCTTAATGCAGCAGCCAGGGTCACCTATCTGGCTAACCGCTACTCGGATGCCTCTGCTCTGTGCCAGTCATTGCACTGGCTGCCCAAATATCACAGGATCCAATTTAAATTGCTTGTTCTCACCCACAAAACTCAAGCATTTTTTCAGGAAATCATTGAGTTTCCCATTGAGTTCCATTATACTCGGTGCACGAGTCAAGCCCGTCTGAGCATCCAGCTACTTGTTACGAGCTCCGAGCTCCTGAGCATGGTAGTGCCCGCTCATCACTAGGCACAGTACATACTCTGTTACAGTCTGAATTTTTTTGTTTATGGAATAGTACAGCAGGGTATGCGCCTCCATCCTGTGACATCCCATGCCATATAGTCCTACAGGGAGACTGGTGCCATTGTGAAGCATCTCCGTAGAGGCCAAAAGTTAGGAAAGTGGCACAAATGTTTGTTTTCACAAGGTTTGCTGCTTCAATGTTATTAGCTCTTGTCAGATGTTTCTATAGTTACTGAGGTACAATTATTACATTTCATAAGATTTTACACTTATTGTCAGATATATCAAGTGTATGCAAAGACTCAATATTGTCTTTATACTCCAAGACTCTTGTAATTCTCCCTGACAGCTGGATCTGAGCGTCTGGGCCAAATTCCTGACTGATGATGACCCATTCTTATCTAATCAGTTCTTGGAGTTTATCACAATTTCTGTGTTTGTGTGCCGCTCCTGCAGCGGATCGAACCGCTCAGATCCGGGGGTGGTGATCATTCGTGGCTCGAGGGTCTCCAGACCCGAGGGCTTAGGGGCCACACTCAAATGGAAAGGGAGTATTTACAGGGGATTTGGTGTAGTTTGTGACGCCACCCGTGGTGTGCGGTAATGGGGGAGTACCGCTGCTGCCGTTGGAAGAAACCCGGGGTGATGGAGTGGGGCAGCATGGTGATGTTGCCCTCCACGGGTAGGGTTAGGCCCCGGGACTCTGGTGGGACATGCGGGGATGCAGTGCAGGGGTCAGTTGGGTACTCACTCAGCAATGAAGCAGACGCTGACAACAGGGTAAACCAAGTCTCTGAACGCCGTTGCCTCTCGGAGGGAGCTCGTCCGGGTCCCATCCCCCACAGTACTGCCGGAGGTCCGTAACCTTTTAGATTGTCCATTGTGGCCCAGTAGCTTGGAGCTGTCCGGGCTCCCCACTGTAGCTAAGTGGAGGAGCCTGCTCTCAGGGGCTCACACTTGGGATTCCAGTGGGCTGCTTGCTAGGAAAACCCTATCCTCTTCGTTGCGCGAGTGCCCCCGAACTCTGAGCTGGTGGGAACTGTCCATAAAGGCCCCGTTCTCCGCAGGTTAATTGCCGGGTTGCCTGAAGCTTATTCTCGACCTAGTGTCTGTGTACCCCGTCGTGCCCTCGGTCTCGGACTGGTGATAGGACCAGGCTACTGACTGTCCTCATTGACAGGTCTCAGGTACCTATCCTCAATCCCCTGCGACCGGGGGTCCGACTCCTCTAGGTCCAGACCACCGTTTGCGACCTAGTTTACTTCTCCCCTGGGAGCTCCAACTCCCAGCTTTCTCAGAGCTCCTCACAGCTCGAGGGTTCCTACTCCACTCACTTGACACCTCCCACCTCCCTGCCTGACCCCTAGGTGGACGGCTCTATTCCTGCTTAAGCAGCCCACTGGTGTGCCTGACAAGTGTGGTGCAAAGTATATCTAGGGTTTGTGAATGCTGATGGAGGCAGTACTGTAGGATAGAGACCCAGAACCATGGGGATTTGAATACTGCATGGGTAGGGCAGTTTGTGCAGTACCCTGTGACGACCTGAATAGTCCAGGGGCGTCACATTTGTACACCCACTTTTTGAGGTTTGACCCAGGATTTCAATGGGATTGAAATCTGGGGAGTTTCCTGGTCATGGACCTGTGGTAGGTGGTCAGCTTACCCCACTCCTACCGTGTTTACATGACATCTATTTTATTACCAGTGTACTGTCATATAGTTGTGTTTTATAAAGTGACTATTTCAGTGCTGCTGGTGTTAAACACGGGCTGGCAAAGTAGCAGGCCGGAGCAGTGCAGCGGTCAATGCCACCTAGCTGCTGAGAGTTTAATGTCTTTTTCTGTATATTGTGTTTTACTGCTTAATGTGTATATTATATAGTAATTGTATTGTATAATGTATATTAGCTAGGTATAGTAGTGTCGGGTGTTTACTGGGTGCTAAGAGAGCTGAGAGCAAAGGTGGGAAGAATGACAGATGGCCGGGGGGTTGACTGTAGAAACAGGCCAGAGAGACATCAGTTCTGCCTCGGGGTTCCTGGTGTGTTGATAGTGCTTTGTAATTTGAGCCCATCGGGGAACCCGGAGGTATCCTCCAAGTGTCCAGAGCCGATGGCTCACCTCGGGATGGTCTTAGAAAAGTCCAGGGACTAGATGGACATGCCCAGGAGAGAGACTCCCTGGCAAATGGCTCTGGAGACTCGATGTCTGCCCCTTCCTTCAAGAAGCGCTATGATCAGGGTCACTTGAAGGAAATTGCGGACGCTGGGCCATGAGGTATCCGCACCCCTTTGCCAGAGAGCCGGTGCTTGTAGACGACTTCAGGCGGTGTGTGCATCACTTACTGTAGTTTCCAGAGTAGTGTCTCTCACCTCACAGCCAGTCACCATCTTGAATGGTTTAATTAAACACAGGACACTGGAGAGCGCTGGGTAAAACAACTGTGAACATTTCTTCGACTCTTAAACCTTCACGACACACATGAACAATAACATCCATTTTTGCTACTGCTGTTTCCCAGGGTACTTTGTCTGGCCTAACCCTCTGCCTCAGATGTAGTGTTCGAGCTTCCAGGCGTAAGCCTCCACTTCCCCACTGTTCTTGTCTCCATGGCCACCTGTGTCCAACCACTGCCTAGGCCGGCTTCCAGCCCCTCGACTTCCCTAGGCTCTTCCCAAAGAACTTTGTCTCCCAGGCACTAGACAGTCTTCTAAGCCTATCCTGAGGTGAGTTGTAGGCTCCGGACACTTAGAGGATACCTCGAGGTTCAAGTTACAAATTGCTGTCCACACACCATGAACCCCACTGCAGAAGTGGTCTCTCTCTTGCCTGTCTCTACAGCCATCCCAATAGCCATCTGTCACTCCTCCCACCTTTACTCTCAGCTCTTTTAGTACCCAGGTGGCGTCGACCGCTGCACTGCACCAGCTCTGCTACATCACCAGCCCTTGTTCTCCAGCAACAGCAGCACTTAAGTATTCACTTTATAAAACACAACTATATTACAGTGCACTCAGTATAAAATACATCAGATATCATGTAAATGTGGCGCCCCTGACCTGGTCAGGCACCACAGAGTATTGCACCCATGCGGGGACAATGCTTCCAGGTAATTTCCAAAGGCCAGGATGAGGTGCACACACAAACACATAGTGACCAGGTCTCCCACACCACTAGAAGGGACCCTTGGGTAGCCAGTAGGGGTTAACTTTCAATTCCCAGCTAGGGGTGTGTTCAGAGGCTGGTTGCTAGGAAGCAGGAGAGAGGAAGGAGAGAAGGAGTCTGGAGGTTGAAGGGTGTGGAAGGAAGCAGAGAGGGGGCTCTGGTGTCGGCCAGGTCCTGAGGAGTGCAGTAGCTGGAAGTGGGGGAGAAAGGGTACCGTGGGTCGGCCTGAAAGACATCCAGAGAGAGGGGTGGCTGAGTACGGAGATCCTGGTATCCGAGCACGCAAGGGGAAACAGATCCCCAGTACAGGCAGCAAATCATCCAGAGCTGCTTAACCTACAGGTGGGGGTACTTCATGCCCTCACCACTACTACACAGAGCTCGAGCCAAGCAGCAATCACCAGGCCCATAAGGGGACAGGGCCAGAAGCCATCCCACCAAGGCCACGCTGCCGGCAGACGGGCCAGAGAGAGGGGAGCAGGGTAGTAACAGCTTCCCTGGAGGAGTCCTACCACGCTTCAAGCAAGGGATCCTCCCAAACAAAGAAAGAGTGCAAGGAGGGCGAGTGGACAGCTACCCTCAGAACGGCCTCCTGGAATTCTTGGTTCCACCTGGTTATCACAGTGCCGCCCGGGCATCTCACCGTGACCTCCAAACAGTGAGTAAACACGTTAAAAGACTTCTTGGACTGTGTTTGAGTCATTCTGCGACCTGTGGTCCCACACACATACACAGGGACCTGGGGCTTGCCTTACTCTCAGGAGGCTATTACAACCGACTGCACCCACCATCAGCCCCAGGCATCCCTTAACCTGCAGTGGCGGTCCTCACTGACCGCAATTCTGAGAGTGGCGTCACGACGAATCCCAAAACGAAGGTTCCCTACCTGTGACCAGACCGTCCCATCCCGTGGAGTCCCTAAGGGTAATACCCTGCTGCACCGCACCTGTAGGGCTTCACATATCTGGCGTCACGAACAGGATTTGGACTAGACCTGTTCAGACAGGTGACCGTGCGCCTCAGAGGTCCGACCGCAAAAATTGAACCGCCGCCATATTGCCATCTTCAAAAGCGCGCGCTGCAGCCCGCGCGAGGGAAAAGAGCACCGCCCACGAAGAGGTGTGGCCGCCCCAGAATCCCCACAATTCGGAGAGCGTTCTGACCCAGGAAGTGGAAAGGGAGCGCGCAGATTTTTGTTTTTTTTTGATGAAAAATGGACGCTGCAGGAGGTAATGCCCCTGGTCAGGGCGACGCAGCCCAAGCGATGCCCGCCCCCGTCACGCTGGACGCAGCAGCGCCTGGTGCCGGTGCCGCGGTCGCAGCTGCGCCGGCCGAAGTCTCCCCCATAATGCCAGTTTCCTTACTGTATGTCCCAGGAGCGCAATGGCTGCCCCAATACGCCGGTAAAATAGACACGCTGACCGGGTTTAAGAAGAAGATCAACACCCTGCTAGACATGCACGCGATGACTGGTAAGCAGAGGGCCGCTGTGGTGCTGGGACAATTGACTGAAGCAGCAGAGTTGGAGGCTGAGTCCTGGACCAATGATGACCGGGGCTCTGTTGAGACCATCTTTGCCAAACTAGCAGCTGCTTTTGAACACCGCACAGAGGGAGAGCTGAGGACGGACTTCTATAACTGCCGTCAGAAGCCCCAAGATAGCATAAGAGACTATGCCCTCAGGCTGCAGGCTGCACTACGGGCTCTCAAGCTGGTGGACCCTGTCAGTGATCAGGAAGGAAACCGGATGATGAAGGAACAATTCTTGCGGGGCCTGCGCTCTCCTGAGGATGGGAAGCAGATGAAGCTGTGGTCCCTGGAACACCCTGACGTGGACTTTGCCATTCTGAAAGACAGGGCAGTGAAAGCACTCCAACCTCCTGTGGACACAGACCCCGTCGCACCCGCATGGCCTGCCAGTTCCACGGCTGCAGGAGCGGAATCCTCCTCGCAGTCCCTGGTAACTGCAAAAGGACTCAACGCGCCAGCAGAGGCTATAAATACACTATCCTCCCAGGTGCAACAGCTCACTAAGGATGTCGCACAAATCCTGAAAGCAATGCAGTTGCCCTCAGAAACCAAAGTCCCTCATCGGATCCTGCTAGCTGACAGCCCAGAGGACGTCCCTTGGATGCGGAGGAGAAGAGGTCCTACAACCCGAGGCAGGAGCAGTGATCGCTATGACTCATCTGGACAACCCATCTGTCGTCGTTGCCAGGAGGCAGGTCACTATGCAAGGGCTTGCCCTTTAAACGAGCCAAACCTGGGACCGAGGGCCAGTCCTCAGGATTAAGAAGATCAGGCCCAGGTCGCTGCCGTGATCAGTACGTGGGTGGACGTCCTGTCCTGTCCATCGTCCTGGATGGGATCCCTACCCCGGCATTATTGGACACCGGCTCTCAGGTAACCACGATCCCGTATGTCCTGTATCGTAGGTTTTGGTCGGACGACGATCTCCGACCACCGGACCCCTCCCTCACCATCTATGCTGCCACCGGACAACCTATAGACCAGATTGGGGTCAAGGAGGTAACCATAAAGGTGGGAAGGCAGGAAATGAAGGGACAAGGACTGATTGTTGTGGACACTGATATTAGAGAAAGGAACCCGCAAATGATTTTAGGTACTAATGTCATAGAAAATTGCCTAGGGGAAGTGTTGTTGTTGCTTCACCAGATTGTTGAAGGTGCTGAGGGCGGGTCGCAAAGAGCCTTGCAAAAGGAGATCCGAATCATTCTGAGGAAGCAACAGGTAAAACAGACTGGCGGTGAGATTGGTAGTGTGCGGGTGATGGATGCTAACCCCATTGTGATACCCCCACGGAGTGAAATGATGATGTGGTGTAGAGCAGCGGTAGGTCTCAGAGGACAGGATTACCAGGCTGTACTAGAGCCCACTCATTCAGACCACTGGCCCACGATTCTGACAGCCAGGGGGGTAGTTGATGTACACAAGGGAAGAGTGCCTGTACGAGTGTTGAACTGTGGGGAGGAGGAAGCCAGACTGCCAAGGTACGCTACCATAGCCAAACTGTTTACATGCTCAAATGACGCTATAACACCTGTAGGTCCCCTGACACAAGCTGACTCAAAAGAGGGCGAGACCTCCCAAAAGCAGTTAGAGGGCTGGTGCCAGAAACTCCACGTGGGGACCGACTCTACACCCGTCTACCAGAAACATGGGGTTTACAGGGTCGTGCAGGAATACGAGCAGGTCTTTAGTAAGAACCCACTAGACTTTGGTAGGATCAAAGGGGTGCAACATCACATACCCACAGGCAGTCATCCTCCCATTAAGGAAAGACATAGGCCTATTCCACCAGCCCATTACCAGCGCACAAAGGACATGCTGAAGGACATGAAGGAGGCAGGAGTCATAAGGGACAGTTGCAGCCCCTGGGCAGCTCCCCTGGTCCTGGTGAGGAAGAAGGATGGCACGATGAGGATGTGTGTGGATTACAGATGGATAAATCAGATAACACACAAGGATGCCTACCCTTTGCCAAGGATAGAGGAATCCCTCGCTGCCTTGAAAACCTCTAACTACTTTTCTACCCTAGATCTTACTAGTGGCTACTGGCAAGTATCTGTAGCAGAAGAAGATCGGGAGAAGACGGCCTTCACCACCCCAATGGGCCTCTGTGAGTTCAACAGCATGCCATTTGGACTCTGCAATGCCCCCGGGACCTTCCAGAGGCTTATGGAATGCTGCCTAGGGCACCTCAACTTTGAAACCGTCCTGCTCTACCTGGATGATGTCATCGTGTACTCCAAGACCTACGAGGACCACCTGAAACACCTGGCTGAAGTCTTTGAAGCGCTATCCCGATATGGAATGAAGCTGAAACCATCCAAGTGCCATTTACTGAAGCCAAAGGTCCAGTACCTAGGTCACGTGGTCAGTGCAGAAGGAGTAGCACCGGACCCAGAGAAGGTCACAGTCATCCAGGAGTGGCCCACACCTACTACCGTCCGGGAGGTACGCCAGTTCCTTGGCTTGGTAGGCTACTACAGAAGGTTCATCAAGGGCTACACGAAAATGGCAGCGCCTTTGCAAGAGCTCCTGGTAGGCCACCCAAAGAAGAAAGGAAAGACCTCCGGCCCGCCATTTCACTGGGGAGAAGCAGAAGAACACTCCTTCAGACAAATGAAAGGGGCCTTGACGGGTGAAGAGATCCTAGCCTACCCTGACTACAGTCTACCATTTGTACTGTATACAGATGCCAGTAATGTGGGACTGGGAGCAGTGCTTTCACGGGTGCAGGAAGGCAAAGAGCGTGTGATTGCTTACGCCAGCAGGAAGCTCAGGCCTACTGAAAGAAACCCAGAAAATTATAGCTCATTTAAGCTAGAGTTCCTGGCCATGGTATGGGCTATCACAGAGCGGTTCAAGCACTACCTGGCAGCCACCAAATTCACTGTCTTCACGGACAACAACCCCCTGACCCACTTGGATACTGCTAAATTGGGTGCCATGGAGCAGCGTTGGGTAGCCCGGCTGGCGAATTATGACTTTACTGTCAAGTATCGAGCTGGCCGCAAGAACGGCAACGCAGATGCTCTGTCCAGGATGCCTCACCTAGCAGACGAGGGTGAAGATGTAGATGATCTTGAAGAGATTGAGCTGCCAGCGTTCCATCGCCATGGAGCAAAACAGTGCCGGCAGTTGCGTGCCAACCGCCAAGAGGTGACCCTGAACCCACTACCTCACTACAACTGGAAGGAGACCCAGGAAAATGATCCAGCGGTAGGCTTGGTAAAGAAACTGATCAACCAGCCTGGTGCCAGCCTTGACAAAGGAGCCCCATCTGAGGCACAGTACCTATGGAAGGAGAGGGGTCGATTATTCATCTATCAAGACAAACTTTACAGGAGCATCATTGACCCGAGGACGCATGAGAAGGTGTGGCAAGTGATTGTACCACAGAAGGATACGAGGATGGTGCTAGAAGCCTATCACAATGGTGCAGGCCACTTTGGTTGGAAGAAACTGGAGGCCCTACTTAAAGTAAGATTCTACTGGGTGGGCATGAGATCTGCCCTAGAGAAGTGGTGTCGAAACTGCGGGCCCTGCAATCTTAGAAGAAAAGACCAGCACAGCCAGAGAGCACCACTCCAGCCAATCCAAACTAAACGGCCCCTGGAGATCGTGGCCCTGGACCATGTAAAGTTGGCACCCAGCAGACAAGGCTACAACTACGCTCTCACTATGGTTGACCACTACTCCAGATTCCTGGTGGTAGTACCAGTCAAGGACTTGACCGGTCAGACTGCAGCCAAAGCTTTCCAGACACATTTCTGTCGACCACATGGCTACCCAGATCAAGTGCTCACTGACCAAGGACCAGCCTTTGAAGCTGAAGTGTTTAAGGAGTTTTGCAACCTTTACGGCTGCAGGAAGATCCGTACCACGCCTTACCATCCTCAGACCAATGGCATGTGTGAGAAGATGAACCACATCATTCTCGACCTTCTGAAGACTCTCCCACTAGAAGAACGAAGTCAGTGGCCAGAAAAACTGCCCGATCTAGTGGACATGTATAACAACATCCCTGTGAGGTCCACGAACTGCACACCGGCATACCTGATGAGGGCCAGACCAGGGAGATTGCCAGTAGATCTGGAAATGGGAGTTGAGACCCCTGAAGACCATCTACAAGGTGCTGATTGGGATTCCAACCGCCAAGCCCAATACAAGAAAGTACAAGAGTGTGTGGAGCGAAGCCTGACTCAGCAGCGTGAGAAACAAGAAAAAGCCTACAATCGAAAAGCACCTGCTGTTCCTTTGATGCCAGGAGATATAGTTCTCAAGAGAAAGAGAAGACATCATAAACTTGACAATCACTGGGAAGAAGAACCCTATACTGTGTTACCATCGACGCTTAGCAGTGAAAAGACATGCCTTATCAGCAAAGATGGAGGAAAAACAACAGCTGTCGTTTCTAGAGATCGCCTAAAGAAATGTCCTGAACAACTAAGAACCCCTGAAGAAATTCCCAACCCTTTGCCAGTTCAAGAACCAAAAGAAAAGATGATCCATACTGTACTTGGAGATTTCCCAGCAAGTTGGCCTCAATACAATGGAGCAGTAGTTATTCCAGTCATTACATTCCCTCAATCTAGAGAAGTAAGAGAACCAGAAGAACCTGTTCAGAACCTGGAAGAGCCAAATGTAGCTGAAGCAGAAGACCATGCATTGGTATCAATACCCAGTACACCCATTATTCACATTGAGACACATACATCGGGTGGGAGGACACAACCTCAGACAGATGACAGTATAGTACTGCGTAGATCAACCCGCAGCAACTTTGGTCAGCTCCCATTACGCTATAGAGAAAGTACAGTTTAGTTCAAAGTGACGGTATGAAATGTAATGTTTCACCTGTTTACAGTTAAGTAACGTTTAAGTGAAATGTGCCCACAAGGACTATTGTGAGACCTCTTTAAAATGTTTTCTTTGCACTAGTTTACGTGCACTTTAAAAATGGACCATCGGTTATGAACTGGCTTTAACCACAAACTCTTGCATTGTAAAAAAGTTACCTCCTTGGTACCAACCACAGGGTCTGCCTGTTGAGGGGCATGGCTCTGCACCAACCAGGGGCACGCCTGTTTATGGGGCCTGCCCTCCAACACTCGGAAGCGGGTACGCCTGTTTATGGGGCCTACCTTACACCACTCTCCTCAGGAGAGGAAGATTGGAGGAAAGGTCTGGGGAATGTGATGGCCCAGACCTGGTCACCAAAAGGACCGGCAACCTACCTCCTGGAGGTTTTTGGGTGGGTTTCGGACATGTGGGTGGTTGGTGGTGAAATGGTACCTGGTATGTTTAAATGTAAATGATTGCCCCTGTGTGGGAAAAGTTTGTATTTACCTTTTTTCTCTTGTCTTTGCAGCCCGAGGACGTGCTGATGATAACTAAGGGGGAATGTGGCGCCCCTGACCTGGTCAGGCACCACAGAGTATTGCACCCATGCGGGGACAATGCTTCCAGGTAATTTCCAAAGGCCAGGATGAGGTGCACACACAAACACATAGTGACCAGGTCTCCCACACCACTAGAAGGGACCCTTGGGTAGCCAGTAGGGGTTAACTTTCAATTCCCAGCTAGGGGTGTGTTCAGAGGCTGGTTGCTAGGAAGCAGGAGAGAGGAAGGAGAGAAGGAGTCTGGAGGTTGAAGGGTGTGGAAGGAAGCAGAGAGGGGGCTCTGGTGTCGGCCAGGTCCTGAGGAGTGCAGTAGCTGGAAACGGGGGAGAAAGGGTACCGTGGGTCGGCCTGAAAGACATCCAGAGAGAGGGGTGGCTGAGTACGGAGATCCTGGTATCCGAGCACGCAAGGGGAAACAGATCCCCAGTACAGGCAGCAAATCATCCAGAGCTGCTTAACCTACAGGTGGGGGTACTTCATGCCCTCACCACTACTACACAGAGCTCGAGCCAAGCAGCAATCACCAGGCCCATAAGGGGACAGGGCCAGAAGCCATCCCACCAAGGCCACGCTGCCGGCAGACGGGCCAGAGAGAGGGGAGCAGGGTAGTAACAGCTTCCCTGGAGGAGTCCTACCACGCTTCAAGCAAGGGATCCTCCCAAACAAAGAAAGAGTGCAAGGAGGGCGAGTGGACAGCTACCCTCAGAACGGCCTCCTGGAATTCCTGGTTCCACCTGGTTATCACAGTGCCGCCCGGGCATCTCACCGTGACCTCCAAACAGTGAGTAAACACGTTAAAAGACTTCTTGGACTGTGTTTGAGTCATTCTGCGACCTGTGGTCCCACACACATACACAGGGACCTGGGGCTTGCCTTACTCTCAGGAGGCTATTACAACCGACTGCACCCACCATCAGCCCCAGGCATCCCTTAACCTGCAGTGGCGGTCCTCACTGACCGCAATTCTGAGAGTGGCGTCACGACGAATCCCAAAACGAAGGTTCCCTACCTGTGACCAGACTGTCCCATCCCGTGGAGTCCCTAAGGGTAATACCCTGCTGCACCGCACCTGTAGGGCTTCACATATCCACCATAGTAGTGAGGGTAAGCTGACCACCTCCTACAGACCCAAGATTTTACTATTTTGTTCACCGAGCCAATGAGTTATCACTTTTGCCTGGTGACATTGTTTCTGTCATGCTAGAAAAAGTATTGTTCATCACCAAATTGCTCCTGGATTGTTGGAAAAAGTTGTTCTTGGAGGACATTTAGATCTCATTCTTTATTTATATTGTAACACCCTGGGGTCGAAGGGGTTTTACCCAATTCGTCGTCGGGCTGGGGGTGCAGATCCTCTGCGTCGTCATGGGCTGGCCTGGCCCGGTTTCGTGACCCCGAGACGTACAGGAGAGAGGGAAGGGAGGAAGGATGGAGGATGGGGGTGGTAGTGACTGTTATGAAAGTCTGTTATGAAAGTATTTTTAGATCGTGATGCCACCTGTGGTATGCGGCCAAGGATGGGCCGCCACTGAGGGTGCTGCTCTCTGGGGCTGATAGTGAAGGTTTCACCGGGGAGAATGATGGAGGATGGATGGGGTGGTGGTATTCCCTGTTGGCGCCACAGCTATGGGTGATGGCGCCAGCAAATGAGAGGCAGAAGCAGGGGCTGCGGTTCCAGGTCTTTTACTCACTGATAGTTCAGGTGCTGCCCCAGAGTACCGGTCTCCGCCACAATGGGCTCCAGTTGATGCCGGATAGTCAGCGGCCATTGCCGGTGCCCATAAAAGTCTTTCTAGTGAAGTGGTCCTCAGTTGCTATCCAGAACGCAGGCCGAGCCTCCAGATCCAAGCCACGGGCCCACAGGAAAAGAGAAACACTCTACTCCTGTTGTCTGTGCGAGATATTATCCCAAGCTGTGCCCAGGAAGGTCTGCTCTAGTGAGATGGTTGCACCTACTTTTTACCCCAAGTGGTGCCCGCCCTCAGTGGTTGTCCTAGTGACCGGGAAAGTCCCATGCTTCGTGATGGCTAACCACCCTGTCTGCCCTAGTCCACCCCCCTGTGGGAAAGCACCTTACTGTTGTATGTGTGTGTTTTGTGAAGGCATCGGCAGTTAATCCCCTCCTAACCCGGGAAGGATATTGCCCCTTAAAGGAGGTGTAATACCCTGTGGCGCCTGAAGCCCAGGGGTGTCACATTATCAGTACTTAGGCAAAATTGTGAGTGAGCCCACTCCCTTGGATGAAAAGCCTCCACACATGAATGGTCTCATGATGCTTTATTGTAGGTATAACACAGGACTCATGGTAGCGCTCACCTTTTCTTCTCTGGACAATCATTCTTCCAGATGTCCCAAACAGTTTGAAGGGGGCTTCATCAGAGAAAATAACTTTTCCCCAGTCCCCTGCAATCCAATCCCTACCACAATGTCAGGATGTCCTTTATGCTTTTTTTTTTTTAGAGAGTGGCTTCTTTATGCCCTTCGTTTCACCAGGATAGCCTCCAAAAGTCTTTACCTTAGGCCTCTTTCACACATCAGTGATTCTGGTACGTATGTGACAGTTTTTATACGTACCAGAATCACGGACATACGCAGACCCATTAAAATCAATGGGTCTGTGCACACATCAGTGATTTTTCACTGACCGTGTCTCTGTGCGACATACACGCGTGTCCGTGTTTCCGCACAGATACAAGTCCATTTTTTCTGGCATCACTGATGTCTCACGGAATACACTATGGTGTGATCCGTGAAACACGTACCAGAAAAACACATACATTGAAAATAAAAAGCTTTTTAAACTCACCCGTCTCCAGCGACGCTCTCTCCGGCTGCTGCTGCCTGCTGCTTCCAGCCTGGCTAATTATTCTCATGAATATGCAGTTATGCACTGCACAGCTGACTCGCAAGTGGCTGCAGCAGTGAGAAACACAGCGGCCGGACACAGCATCCGGGAGACTTCAGCACCATGGCCAGCAAGAGCGGGGACAGGTAAGTTTATCTCCATGTGCAATCACGGTTCATGGATAGCACATAGAGAACACACAAAGGGACATATGCATTTTTAACACGTCAGTGAAAAACGTCTGTGTTTTTCACTGATATGTGAAACAGGCCTTACTGTGCATGACGGTGCACTGACACCTGCCTTCTGCCATTCCCGAGCAAACTCTGTACGAGTGTTAAAACAATACGTAACTGAATCCTCTTCTGGAGAAGATCCTGGCATTCAGTTCAGTTTTAGGATACCCTGAAGCCTACTTCGCAGTAATTGATCCTTTGTGTTTGATATTCTGGATGATCTGATACATGATTGGTTTGGCAATCTTACAAGCAGCAATGTCCTTCCTTGTAAAACTTCTTTGATGAAAAGTAATGATGACTAGACATGTTTTCTAGGAGCTGACAATGGTTAACAAAAGAAAAAAATGATTTCAAGCACCAGGCCACTTTTAAAGGAACCACTCTGCTCTTAAGCCTGCTTTACACGGGACGACCGATTGTGCGTTTTCACAATCGATCATACCCGCCCCCGTCGTTTTTGCGGCACGGGCAAATCACTGCCCGTGGCGCACAAACTCGTTTAACCACCGTCACACGCAGTTACCTTCCATACGACCTCGCTGTGGGCGACGAACGTCCACTTCCTGAAGTGGGAAGGACGTTCGGCATCACAGCGACGTCACACGGCAGCCGGTTAATAGAAGCGGAGGGGCGGAGATGAGCGGGATGTAAACATCCCGCCCACCTCCTTCCTTCTATTAAGACGACGGGTGCCGTGGGACGCAGGTACAGCTGTGTTCACGGAGCAACGTGTGATGCCACGGAAACGATGAACAACCTGCACCCATGAAAATAAACGAGATTCTGAAAGTTAACGACGAGTACACGACTCACGATTTGTGAGCGATAATGCGTCGCTCAGAGGTGTCACACGAGACAAGGTCGTGCGCTATGCCGGATGTGCGTCACGAAAACCGTGACCCCGACGACATATCGCACAATCTATTGTCTCGGGTAAAGCCCGCATTAGAATTGAATCCGCATAACAGCGTGATATCAGATGCCTTGTTCTCGTTAACACTTTATCCAGAGCCAAACAAGATCACTGATATCATGTAAGCAGGTCATTTTATGAAATAAATGAAAATCAGTGAAAATGGGGGTTTTGTAATTATGTTAATTTTCGTGGCAAAGAAAGACTTTGTAGTTCATTTGATTTGATCATTTTTCATAACAATCTGAAGAAGTTGTCTCGTTTTCTGCTAAAAGTCTGCAGGCATTCTATGTGACTGCAGACTTCTGAATGCTTAACCCCTTAACAACCAGAGGACGTGTATATACATCCTAGGTCTCCCTCACTTAGATGTGAGCTTGTGCAGTGAGCCCACCTTTCCTCGCACATATCGGCTGATCTGATCAGCCAACATGTCCAGCTCATAGGCGTGGGTGGATCTTCAATCCTCCCGCATCTGTTAACACCTTAGATCGCGCTGTCAAACTCTGACAGCGTGAGCTAACACCCTCAGGCAGGGATCTCGCTGTTCCCCGCTTCTATCGGCGCTCCCATGAAGCAATCACGGTTTACCATGACAGCATAGGGTCAGATGACGACCCCTGTTGTTGTGATGACTAAATTCATGTGAATAGCGGCAGAGCGCCAGCACTCACAGGAAAACAGCATTTCTGCTGATCAAAGAGTTGCTTCAGCATCGCTCTGATAAGCAGAAGCAATCAGACAGTACAATCATAAAGTCCCCTAAAGGAACTAGTAAATTCAAGAAAAAAATGGAAAAAAAAAGTTTTTAAAAATATGAAAAAAATACCCCAAAACTAAAAGTTAAAATCACCTCCTTTTGCCTCAAGGAATATAAAACAATAAAAAAGAAAAGTACACATATTTGGTATCACTGAGTTCAGAATTGCCCAGTCTATCAAAATATAAAATCACTTAATCTGATTGGTACACGGTGTAGCGAGAAAAAAAATCAAAACGCTAGGATTACGGGTTTTGTTGGTCACCACAACACTGCACTAAAACGTAATAACAGGAGTATTGCATCTACCCAAAAATGGTATGATTAAAAATGCCAGCTCAAAAATCAAATAATAAGCCATCACTGAGCTCCAGATCCCAAAAAATGAGAACACTACGGGTCTCGGAATATCACGACAAAAAGTGCAATTCTTTTTATTTTACAAGATTCTGAATTTTTGCACCACTTAGATAAAAGTAAAACTATACATGTTTGGTATATGGGGAATCATTTTCCCAGGTCAGTTTTACAATATAGTGAACATAGTAAATAAAAAAAAACAACAATTTCACTTTTTTGCAATTTCACTGCACTTGGATTTTTTTTCCTGTTTTCCAATACATTATGGAACAGAATGAATAATTTTATTCAAAAGTACAACTTGTCCTGCAAAAAATAAGCCCTCATATGGTTATATTGATGGAAAAATAAAAAAGTTATGGGTCTTGGAAGAAGGGGAAGTAAATGAAAGCAGAAAATCACCGGGGGGGTGAAGGGGTTTTAATGTGTGCACTGCTTTGCCAGTATTGCCAGTGAGTCACATGACCGCAAATATTTAATTTGCATACTTCCAGCCACATTCTGTTTAGATGTGCTCGGTCTCACTTAGTACAAGTAAATTGAGCTAGGCCAAGCTCGTCTAGTTGTTCTGTTGTCAGAATTATGCAAATTGCATATTTACGATCATGTGACCATACGCTCTCACTGGTAATAGCGGACAATCTTGACATCGTGCTATGCATACGCTGTAATGATTCAGAAGTCTGCAGCAAAAAGGCATTTCATAGGGCAATACCATCCAAGGGTTCGGTGGGTGAATAATTATTGCTTTACACCATAGCTAGGTAACCCTGCTCACCTTATGATGTTGTGTGAGGGACACAACACCTTATTATAACCTTTAAGGGTAACATGGATGCTGCCATAGGCACCTGTCTCACAGTTTCCTGGTTGATCTTTAAAATTAGACAAAAAATGCAAGCTTCTCAAAATAAGAGTTTATTTGGCCATGCTGCTGCCATATGATTATCACAGCCGGGGATGGAAGCTATACCGGCCATATAGGACAACACAAAGGGAAGGGGAAACAAATGCCCTATTGCTAGGGAAAGGGGGGAAGTGGTGACCCCGACAACAACTTGCAGCTCACCCTCACTGCCCTCACCAGCCCTATACAGGTTCCGCACCTGTGACCGAGCAGGAAGACCTCAGCCCTAGGCAAACCCTGATCTAGGCCCTAAATAAGGATGAGGATTTGAGCTCTTTGTCAATACCACTATCACTAAAGGAAGACTCAAGGGAACAATACAGGGGAAACACAACAGCAATCACTAGAGCCCTGGTAGATAGTATAAGATAACACTTATTAAAATTGCAGCAACCACGAAAGTCTAGAGCAACAGAAGATGACCTTTCCAGAGCTCAGCAAGGAACAAACTATAAACCGCACCCAAATACCCCAAGGTGAGGATTATAAAGGACGTCAGAGGCTGGCAACTGAGAGGAAAAACAGACAGTCTCCCAGGGTCCTAGAGTCCGCTGCTGCAGAAACAGGGAACTGTCAGATAACAACAATCTCTGGGATTTTCTAAAGGTCACGTCTCACTAAGCGACATCGCTAGCGATATCGCTGCTGAGTCACAATTTTTGTGACACAACAGCGATCTTGCTAGCGATGTCGCTGTGTGTGACATCCAGCAACGACCTGGCCCCTGCTGTGAGGTTGCCGGTCTTTGCTTAATGTCCTGCACCATTTTTTGGTCGTTGCTCTCCCGCTGTGAGCAGGAGAGCAGGAGCCAATGATCTGAATGTGCAGGGAGCCGACATCTGGCAGCCTGCTGTAATCTGGTAACCAAGGTACATATCAGGTATCCAAGCAAAGCGCTTTGCTTAGTAACCTGATGTGTACCATGGTTTCGTGTGCAGGGAGCCGGCTTCTGGCAGCTGTGGATGCTGGTAACCAAGGTACATATCGGTTATCCAAGCAAAGCGCTTTGCTTAGTAACCCGATGTGTACCATGGTTACAAAGCACAGCGTCGTTACACAGGTCGCTGGTGGCTGATCTCTGATCGCTGTGGAGATCTGCCTGATTGACAGCTCCCCAGCGACCATGTAGCGACGCACCAACAATCCCTGCCAGGTCAGATCGCTGGTGGGATTGCTGGTTGCGTCGCTTAGTGTGACGGTACCCTAACTCTTGCTGCCACTGAATTGTCAACCGGCTGTGAGACATCCGTGACAATGATGTAGTGAATTTCTTCAATCCTGTAATTTATTGAATGCATAGATAATCCGTCAATGCATTTCAAGGTCATACAGGCTCTTTGTCAGTACAGTGTTTCATATTGTCAATACAACACTGATCACTGTGTACATGTACATGGAGGTCAATCACTGAAAGAGCGAAAAACAACCAAATCCAGTGTCCAATATATATCTCAATATAAAGCCACCACCATCCTGTGTATGAAACTAATGTTTGCTTGAAACGTTGCCTGGTTAGTATGGCTGTATTTGCAAGTGCAATTCCTGGTATCTATCATTATATTATCATTTATCATATCAATCATTCTGTTACATGGTTAAAAGAACCATTATGCCATTGGTGGCATATTACATAAACATAATCATAAAATGTATTTAACTATTGCACTAATTTGTGACATAAAAGCTTCAAAGACCTATTCGTCATCACTGGGAATAATGCAATTGAGACTACTGAAATATAAGTATAGATTTCTAAAATCATTGTGGACGAATATCAAAGATGGAGTTGAGGATAGATATGTTTTTCTTACTGACTGAATGATTCGGGATATTTGTACACCAGAAGGCTTCAACGGATGTAGCCACAGAGTCTGGATGATAATGGGTATAAAAGCAATACCAGGAGGTTACTTCGTGACATGATCCGGTGATTTCAACATGTAGCACGGTAAGTAAATGACCACATTACAAAGTTAAACTCATGACTCCCTAAGGGCTTTAAGGAGATGTATACTATTCACATATAAAACATGTGGCAACAGCACAATAGAAAAAGGAATTGATAAGACTTGCTCCAAGGCTGCCCATGTGTACTAACCAAATGATGAGTATGTGACATGAAAACACACATGTATACACTCTTAATTAAAGATGCAGCACCAAGAAGGAAAAGTCATGGGATAATATAATAACATATATTTATTTTATATAGTGTCAACATATTTTTCAGCACTTTACAATTCAGAGTGGACATATACACACAATAGCGGACAATACAAAATAACACAATTCAACAGATACCAAGAGCAGTGAGGGTCCTGCTCACAGACTACAATCTAGGAGGAAATAGGGGAAGCACAAAAAGGTAAATGGTAAGAAGTGCTCGTCATGTATGGTCCAGCCATCAATATAATAAATAGTGTATTCACATAAATGAACCGGTCACCAGCCACTATGTGTACAACTACAGGTACAGAGGGCTATTAAGGGCAGGGAGGGTGTGTAAACAGATAAAGCAAGGGATCAGATATGGAAGAAAATTTTGTAAGGGCAAAACAGGAATACTTAGACAAGTGAGGTGAGGTGATAGGATAGTCTAAAGAAATGCATTTTTAGGGCAAGCTTAACCTCATAACGACGGCCGTACGGCTTAAAGCGGCGGCAAAACAGGGTACTTATTCTGTTCCGCCGCTTTAAAGCGTCGGTCCGAAAAAACCCTGTAGCGCCCCCCAGCGACCGGAAATCTCGGGCGTTTCAGCTACCGGGGGTAGCTGATACCCCCCAGATTATGAATCGGAGTGTTTTTTTGGACCCCGATAATGTGATCTCCAGTATACACCGTATACTGACGATCACATAAAAAAAAAAAGAAATGGGCGCATTCATCCTGCTCTTTCTGCCGCATGTGACACGTCACATGCGACAGAAAAGTTGTCCCCAGGTCCCGCCAGGTCTCCCGCCGTCACCCCCCGTCAGCCCCCGGTCTTCCCCGTTACCTGGCTGCTGCTCCGTCCCCGCGATCACTCCGCCTCCTTCTGGAAAGCTGACGGCGCATGTGCAGACAGCGGCTGTCAGCTGGATCCTTGCAAGCAGGGACGCTGACCTCGCTGCTGCACATGCTGCTGCACTGTGGACCGGGGGAGAGTGAGTGCAGTAATCTGCAGCCACACTCCTCACATGGAGCGCCTGCTATTCTAGAAAATGGGGGGTACGTTCTGTGAGCGTGCCCCTCATATTCTGGAATAAGGTTACTGCAGGTCACTCTGCCCTAGGTTGGACCGGGGCAGTGTGAGTGCAGTATTCTCAGATTACTGTACCCACACTGCTCATGGAGAGCTTGCTCTTGCAGAAAATTGAGGATACGTTCCCTGAACGTGCCTCCCATATTCTAGAAGGTCCAGAGTTGTCGAGGGACCTCCAAAATGGATTACAGCGACCGGAATTTGTTTATTTTCAATAAATTGGTGACAGAGGGAATGTTTCGGGGAGTTTTTTTTCAAATAATTTTTTTTTTGTCTTTATTTTTTTCTATTACTGACTGGGTTAGTGATGTCGGGTATCTGTTTAGATGCCGTGACATCACTAACCCCAGGGCTTGATGCCAGGTGACATTACAGCTGGTATCAACCCCGTATATTACTCCGTTTGCCACCGCACCAGGGCGCGGGATGAGCTGGGGCGAAGCGCCTGGATTGGCGCATCTAATGGATGCGCCACTTCTGGGACGGCTGCGGCCTGCTATTTTTAGGCTGGGAAGAGTCCAATAACCATGGCTCTTCCCACCCTGAGAATACCAGACCCCAGCTGTCCGCTTCACCTTGGTTGGTGATCTAATTTGGGGGGGACCCCACGTCTGTTTGTTTTTTTAAAAAAAAAACGCCTGGGGAGCCCTCCAAATTGATCACCAGCCAAAGTGAAGCTGTCAGCTGTGGTTTGCAGGATACAGCTGTCTGCTTTACCCTAGCTGGCTTTCAAAAATAGGGGGGACCCCACGTCGTTTATTTTAATTATTAATTTTTTGGGGGGCTAAATACAAGGCTAGGCACCCTTTAGTGCCACATGAAAGGCACTAAAGGGTGCCAGCTTAGAATATGCAGGGGGTGGGACGTTATATTTGTTTGACATATATCCATTCATCCATTGTAGCATTTTAGGCTGTGCGCCCACAATCAGGGTTTGCAGCGTTTTGGGCGCAGTGTTTTCCCTGCGTCCATAACGCTGCGTTGTGCAGTAGAAGCACAGTGGAAGGATTTTTAGAAATCCCGTGCCCACTGTGCTTCTCTTCTCCGAAGCATACACTGACCTGTGGTGCAGCTTCCCGAGCCTCAGCATGTCAATTTATGCTGCGGAGACAAGAGTGTTCTCTGCAGGTAGCATAGAGCTCCACAGCAGCCTGAACCCAAATCGTGGGCATGGGCAGCGCGTTCTCCCGTGGACAACACTCACATCTCTGCAGGAAGGCTGACACTGTGTACTAGATGCCGTGTCGCTGGATCATGGCCACATAGCCTAAAAGTGAGAAATTTGTTGCTACAGCAACATTTTTGTGAAGTACCTGTGGATTCAAAATGCTTACTATACTCCTGAATAAAATCCAGTTTCCAAAATGGGGTCACTTGTGGGGGGTTTCTGCTGTATAGGTACCCAAGGGGCCCTGCAAATGCGACATGGTGCCTGCAATTTATTTCAACTTTTCCAGAATTCAAATGTTGCTCCTTCCATTCCAAGCCCTCCCATTTATCAAAACAGAGGTTTTTGGCCACATGTGGGGTATCCCTGTGCTCATAAGACATTGGATAACAACCTTTTGGGTCCACGGTTTGTTGTTGCCTCTTGAAAAAGTAAGAAATATGATGCTAAAGCAACATTTTTGTGAAAAAAATGAAATTTTTCAATATGGCAACCTAAGCTTATCAAATTCTGTGAAGTACTCTTGGATTCAAACTGCTCACTATACACCTAGATAAAAGCCTTGAGGTGTCTTGTTTCCAGAATGGGGTAACTTGTGGGGGACCTCCACTGTTTAGGCACCTTAGGGGCTTTCCAAATGCAACATAGCGCCCGCTATTGATTCCAGACAATTTTGCAGTCAAATGGCACTCCTTCCCTTCCGAGCCCTGTCATGCGCCCAAACAGTTGATTTTCATCACACATAAGGTATCAGCATACTCAGGAGAAATTTCACAATAAATCTTATGCTGAATTTTTTCCTTTAACTCTTGTAAAAAAAAAAGCTACCTGGTTGAAATAACAATTTTGTGGTAAAAATGTATTTTTTTATTTTCACAGCTCAACATTATAAACTTCTGTGAAGCACCTGGGGGTTCAGGGTACTCACCAAACATCTAGATAAATTCTTTGTGGGGTCTATATTCCAAAATGTGGCAACATGTTGAGGAGCTTCACTGTATAGGCACCTCAGGGGCTCTCCAAATGCAACATGGCGTCCGCTATTGATTCCAGACAATTTTGCAGTCAAATGGCACTCCTTCCCTTCCGAGCCCCGCCGTGTACCCAAACAGTTGATTTCCACCACATATAAGGTATCGCCAAACTCTGGAGAAATTGCACAATAAATTTCATGGTGATTTTTTTCCTGTTAACCTTGTGAAAAAAAAAGCTACCTGGTTGAAATAACAATTGTGTGGTAAAATTTTATTTTTTTATTTTCATGGCTCAATGTTATAAAATTCTGTGAACCACCTGGGGGTTCAGGGTACTCATCAAACATCTAGATAAATTCCTTGAGGGGCCTAGTTTCCAAAATGGGATCACTTGTGCGGGATTTCTGCTGTTTAGGTACCTTAGGGGACCTCCAAATGCGACATGGTGCCCGCAATCTTTTTCAGCCAAATTTCCTTTCAAAATTCAAATATTGTTCCTTCCGTTCCAAACCCTCCCATTTGTCCAAACAAAGGTTTTAGACCGCATGTGAGGTATCACCGTGCTCATAAAAAAGTGGGTAACAAACCTTGAGGTCAAATTTTTGGAATTATCTCTTGAAAAAGTGAGAAAATTGATGCTAATGCAAAGTTTTTGAGAAAATTATTAAAATTTTCAATATGACAACGTAGCGTTAACAAAATCTGTGAAGTACCTGTGGATCCAAAATGCTCACTATACCCCTAGATAGAAGCCTTGAGGGGTCTAGTTTCCAAAATGGCATTACTTGTGAGGGGTTTATTCTGTTTAGGTACCTTAGCGGACCTGTAAATGCAACATGGTGCCCGCAATCTATTTCAGCCAAATTTGCTTTCCAAAATTCAAATATTGCTCCTTCTGTTCCGAGCCCTCCCATTTGTCCAAACAGAGGTTTCTGACCACATGTGGGGTATCCATGCGTTCATAAGAAAGTGGGGAACAAGTTTTGGGGTCCATTTTGTTGTGTTATTTCTTCTAAAAGTGAATAAATTTGGGTTACAGCAACATTTTTAGGTAAAATTTAATTTTTGCTTTTTTTCATTCCACATTGCTTTTGTTAATGTGAAGCACCTGAAGGGTTAATAAACTTCTTGAATGTGGTTTTCAGTACTCTGGGGGGTGCAGTTTTTAGAATGGTGTCACTTTTGGGTATTTTCTGTCATCTAGGCCTATCGAAGTCACTTCAAATGTGATGTGGGCCCTAAAAAAATGGTTTTGTAAATTTTGATGTATAAATGAGAAATCGCTGATAAACTTTGAACTCTTCTAACTTCCTAACAAAAAAAAATTTTGTTTCCAAAATTGTGCTGATGTAAAGTAGACATGTGGGAAATGTTATTTATTAACTATTTTGTGTCACAGAAATCTCTGGTTTAACGGTATAAAAATTCAAACGTTGAAAATTGCTAAATTTTCAAAATTTTTGCCAAAATTAAATTTTTTTCATAAATAAATGCAAAAAATATTGTCCTAAATTTGGTACTAACATGAAGTCCAATATGTGACGAAAAAACAATCTCAGAATCACCGGGATCCGTTGAAGCGTTCCAGAGTTATAACCTCATGAAGAGACACTGGTCAGAATTGCAAAATTTGGTCTGGTCATTAAGGTGAAAATTAGCTCCGTCACTAAGGGGTTAAAACTGTGCGTATTGGGAATTAATCAAATTGTTATGGGTAGCACAATCCATAGAATTGGTGCAGCTTTTGAGAATTCTTGGAAACAGGAGGGGATGGTTTAGATTATTGGAACTAAGGAAATCGTATGATGGATAGACATGTTAATGATATGCAAATGATAAAGAAATGTGTCAGGGTGATTCCAGAGAAAGTGGACAGGGGCTCCTGGACTGGCCCTCAGGCTAGGGGACCCTAGCAATCCCTGACTGCAGAATTACTTCTGAATGTGAGGATGTCTCAGCTGCCTACCTGGCATTGCTACTGACCAGCCATGATCTTATACCCCCTCCCTCCAACCCCAGTGGAGGGCCGAGACAGGAGTGATTAAATTAACAGAAATAGACAAACATGGGAAACCAAAACTCTTTTTCTCAGCATGCTCACATATAGGTATAAGACAATACGTGCTTAAGAGGAAAATAAAAGCAGGGAGGAAGCAACAAGACAACAGGAGAACTCCACAGCAACTCTAAGGACAAAGCAATACCATCAAAAGCAGGACTGGAACACAACAGCTCACAGACCAACACAGCAATAAACTATAGTCAGGCAGGAAGGAAGAAAGAATGGCAGCGGATCCCCAAAACCAGGTGTGAAAAACTTGTTCCATCATTCCCAAGAAGACTCATCATGACTGTACTAGCTCAAAAAGAGGGTGCTTCTACTCAATACTGAGCAAAGGGTCTGAATACTTTGACCATGGGATATTTCAGTTTTTGTTGTTTAATACATTTGCAAACATTTCTATATTTCTGTTTTTTCTCTGTCAACATGGGGTGCAGAATTAACTTTTTTGAATTTACCAAATGGCTGCAATGAAACAAAGAGTGAAAAATTTAAAGGAGTCTGAATATTTTCTGTACCCGCTGTAGCTTTGAAAAGTCACACAATTTTGGCACAACCGGAGGCCGCTTTAAAACTATGCGACTTATGATGTTCTGACACCATTTTCACCCAGCGCTGACAAAGTGGGCAGAGTTGAGGCAGAACGAGGCCATGGCGACCACTGGTCAAAATCATGATGAGCAGCGGCATTTGTTTACGCTACAAATCATAAGGGTACTTTACACACAACATATCGCTAACGATATATCGTCGGGGTCACGGTGTTCGTGACGCACATCCAGTGCCGTTAGCGATATCGTTGTGTGTGACTAAAAGGAGCGACGATCAACGATCGCAAAAACGTCAAAAATTGTTGATCGTTGACACGTCGCTCCTTTTCATAATATCGGTGGTGCATGCCGCTGGTTGTTCGTCGTTCCTGCGGCATCACACATCACTATGTGTGACACCGCAGGAACAACGAACATCTCCTTACCTGCGTCCACCGGCAATGAGAAAGGAAGGAGGTGGGCGGCATGTTCCGACCGCTCATCTCTGCCCCTCCTCTGCTATTGGGCGGCCACTTAGTGACGCCGCTGTGACGCCGAACGAACCTCCCCCTTAAAGGAGAGATTGTTCAGTGTCTCCAGCAACGTCGCTAAGCAGGTATGTGCGTGTGACGCTGCCGTAGTGATATTGTTCGCTACGGCAGCGATCACCCCCATGACGAAACAGCGACGTGGGCGGGTGCTATCGCGCACGACATCGATTGCTATCGCTAGCGATGTCGCAGCGTGTAAAGCACCCTATAGTCCAGTATGTCCTGGAGTAGGATTTATGGCGAGGCAGACAAAGAGGTGTTAGCCACTTGTCTGGCACTCCTGATTCATGAAGAGGTGCTGTAACGTCCTGGATGTGGATTCACGGGACCGTGCACTGGACTCCCCCAGAGAGGCAATCAAGAGCTAACCCCTATACAGGGACTGTCTGGTCACCCCACCAGAGGGCCTAAATGCACGGCAGCCGGAACACAGGGAGTATGGGGTACGGGTCCTTCAGAGATTGGCACGGGAGATGACTAAAGGCCCTGTCACACACAGAGATAAATCTGCGGCAGATCTGTGGTTGCAGTGAAATTGTGGACAATCAGTGCCAGGTTTGTGGCTGTGTACAAATGGAACAATATGTCCATGATTTCATTGCAACCACAGATCTGCCAAAGATTTATCTCTGTGTGTGACAGGGCCTTAAGAGTCCAACGGGAACCGGAGGCAGGATAGATGACGGGAACCGGGTACAGGTGCCAAGTAGTCCCAGCTGACGGGGTCCGGATCCAGCGAGACGAGCAGGCTAATGTATCCAGGTGAAGTCCAGGTGACGGGTTCAGGCTAACGGGAGATGATGGGATCCTCAGCAGACAGTCACCGGCACACTTCCTGGGAGATCAGCACTCTGGGACCAGGTCAGGGCGGCAGGAGGGCTCTGTGGAAGAGACAGGGTTAATCGAAGGGCAAGGTACAGAGGGACCTGAACATCTAGCTCTGGGAACACGTTGATCAGGCACCGGCCATATGAAAAAGGAAGTCTTATATAGCCTGTACCTGAATACACCCATATCCTGTTTCCGGGACGCTGGCCCTTTAAGAAGATGTGAGAGAGCACGCGCGCGCCCTAATGCGCATGCGCGAGGCCCGGGTGACGGAGACCAGTGCAGGAAGCAGTGAAGGAGATGCAGGGGAGCCAGGCAGAGACATCCGGGACGCAGCAGCACGCCGGGGCCGGCGAGCGGGAGGCACGGAGGACGCACAGGAGGAAGAGCAGGATGCAGAGCCGCAGGCAAGGGAACCGGGGACCGGGGCGGTGAGTGACAGGCGGGGCCGGGACCCGGGGAGCGTGACAGGTGCATGCCTCTTCATAAATTAGGAGTCTGACTCCAATGCATCTCCTCATCACAACAAGTTTGAACAATGCCAGTCTTGATATATCGGATTCTATCTTTAAAAATAAAATATAAAGCAAACCACTATTAAAGAATATTTGTAATAAAAAACGTCAATGTATCCAATTCATTTATATATTAAAAAACAGCTCACGTAGGGCATAAATTAAAAAACACATTACTGAAAAAGAAATAGCCTTACCAACATCAGGTCATATTACCAATGTACTAGCAGGATGCAGAAGACCCCATGATAAAAAGTCTGGATTAGCACAGGTGCAAAATACTGATGAAATAGCCACTCACAAACCACCAATTCATGGAGGGGCCTGA
Organism: Anomaloglossus baeobatrachus; assembly: GCF_048569485.1. NCBI lineage: Eukaryota > Metazoa > Chordata > Amphibia > Anura > Aromobatidae > Anomaloglossus > Anomaloglossus baeobatrachus. The sequence goes on from NC_134354.1 coordinate 625,897,673, forward strand.
TATTAAAAATGCTCACAGATAAGGCTTGCATAAGGCGCCAGTCACACAGGTATGTGTGATGCACAGTGTCTGGCTTACAGCTTATTGATGATGCCCATACTAATAGATCAGGCGAGATGCCCAGCAATATTTGAGTGCATCCCACAGGATAGATACCCCAATGTTATTTTTTTAAATTCATGTCCAATGTGAGCCATTGTTTTAATTTATTGTAGGGACTCAAGTATGGGGATCTGTCATGCTAGGTACGGTGAAGTATTAAGCGAACGGCAAAAAGGAAATTAAACTGTGTGTGACGGGAAGGGAAGATGGTGACCCCTGATCAAACCTACTGCTGGTCCATGGGGTCCCTCACCACCCTAGATAGTTTCCACACCTATGCGCCGAGCCGGATACCTGACCCTAGGTATCCCTAGTGCTGGCCCCTAAATAGGGAGCAGATGAGTGAGATGAGGTCTTCGTCAATCCCACTAAACACTACAGACAACACAAGGAGGACACACGGGGAAAATGCATGAACTACTTATCTACAGATTATGTGAGCAAGGATGGTTGACCTTAGGGAGATCAACATCCACCACTGCGGAGACACCATCACGTGTTTCTCAACGCAGTGATTCTAGAGCAATGCCCCCTGGGAAATATTCAAAGCAAGAAGGCCTGCGGAGACACCATCACATGTTTCTCAACGCTGGCAGGAAACTAGCCAGGTCTTTCACCGGGAAGGAACAACCACGGGAAGGGCAGTCTCCAGTCAAGGAGACCACCTATGCCAAACATGGTATCCATCCACAGACAGCCGTTTCGGGGTATTTGCCCCTCATCAGTGTGGAGTAGGAATCTGGCTAGTGGGACATTGCCTAGTAAAAGACTATGTGAGCAAGGATGGTTGACCTTAGGGAGATCAACATCCACCACTGCGGAGACACCATCACGTGTTTCTCAACGCAGTGATTCTAGAGCAATGCCCCCTGGGAAATATTCAAAGCAAGAAGGCCTGCGGAGACACCATCACATGTTTCTCAACGCTGGCAGGAAACTAGCCAGGTCTTTCACCGGGAAGGAACAACCACGGGAAGGGCAGTCTCCAGTCAAGGAGACCACCTATGCCAAACATGGTATCCATCCACAGACAGCCATTTCGGGGTATTTGCCCCTCATCAGTGTGGAGTAGGAATCTGGCTAGTGGGACATTGCCTAGTAAAAGACTATGTGAGCAAGGATGGTTGACCGTGGTTGTTCCTTCCCGGTGAAAGACCTGGCTAGTTTCCTGCCAGCGTTGAGAAACGTGATGGTGTCTCCGCAGGCCTTCTTGCTTTGAATACTTATCTACAGATGACACAGGCAGAAGTTCAGTAAAGTTTTCAGCAACAATACCACAGAGGAGTGCAAGCCACCTGCTTTCAACCATGGCTTGAATGAAATGAAAAATATCAGCAGCACTAGTCCAAGGAAGGGAAGGGTATTTAAACACCAAGATAATGCTGTGTGTAAGGCGAGCTCCTGCTGGGTCTAAAAGGGGAGAGATGAATCAAGTAGTAAAGCTACCTATACCAATGAATACTGACAGCAGGAACAACAGAAAGCCAGGGAGCATTCTGAGCAGCCAAACGGCCAAAAACCACATGACTGTCTATCACCCTTGACGTGGATTGTGAGCTTGCATATTTTGGACAAAATATTTATCAATATCTCAAGTGTTTTATACCTGATTTTTTATCTTTTTGTTGCACATTTTTCCATTCTTATGCTGGATGCAGCCAGTCCCTTTAGTGTTGGTTGGGTGAATTGGGGATGTCTGTCCCGTGGTTTGCACTCATATAGTGCTGGGAAGCCCACCTGATCTAATTATATGGGGTCATCAATAGACTGGGAACCAGACACTGTGCATTACATATACCTGTGTGACTGGTACCCTATGCAAGCCTTATCTGTGTGCATGTCTAATACTAGCAGCCACCTCCTTCATGAATTGATAGGTTGTGAGTGGCTGTTTCGTGGCGCCCCTGAGGCTTCAGTCGCCACAGGGTACTACATCTCATTTAAGGTGCAGTATTCATCTTGGGTGAGGAGCAAGTTAATCACTGGTGTTTCCACATTTCACTTTACATAAAGCTTAGGTGCCTTCTCACTGGGGACTGGACTAAAGTAGGCTCGGGGTGGCCATCACGAGGCATGGAACTTTCCCGGTCACTAGGACAACCAACTGGGGGGCGGGTACCACTTGGGGTAAAAGTAGGAGCAACCTTCACACGATCTTCAGTCAAGTCGGGACTACAGTTCTGGCAATACGACACCATTTTCTTCAACTTCTTTCTTCTCAGAGCCTGAGGCTTAGAGCAGGAAGCTCAGCCCGGGTTCTTCACTTCATCAAGGGGTAACCCTTGTTAAAGGACGCACCGGTATTGACCTTCAACTTACCCGGGATTGTCTGGGGCCTATCACGGCAGAAACTGGCACTCCGAGAGTGGCTATCATACAGTGAGTAAAGACCTTGAACCAAGACCACTGTTTCAGCCCTTCCTTGCCGGAGCTGTTGCCCCGCGCTTCAGCGCCAACAGCCACTACCACCACCATCATCCTACCTGGAGCCTAGCTCTATCTGTGGGTAGCCGAAGCATCCGAGCTGCATTACCTTCCACCCCAGAAGACATCACCCGCTGTGGCGGCTAATCCCTAACTGCACACCACAAGTGGCGTCACGAGACAACTACTCCCAACATCCTCAACTCCATCATCGTCAGCCCCATCTTTCATCCCTTTTATTGACACCGACGGGGTCATGAAAACAGGCAGGGACACCCGTGACATCCCCTGACCCTCACTGGCCAAGTGATAAGTATTCCTAAGACCCCGTGGGGCCCATCAGTTTCATCAGTATAATAATAATAATAATTTTATTCATTTATATAGCGCTATTAATTCCACAGCGCTTCACATACATTGGCAACACTGTCCCCATTGGGGCTCACAATCTAGAGTCCCTATCTGTATGTCTTTGGAGTGTGGGAGGAAACCGGAGTACCCGGAGGAAACCCACGCAAACACGGGGAGAACATACAAACTCCTTGCAGATGGTGTCCTTGGTGGGATTTGAACCCAGGACTCCAGCGCTGCAAGACTGCAGTGCTAACCACTGAGCCACCGTGCCGCCAGTATTTTGCACCTGTGCTGCCCCTACCGTTATCATGGCTCCTGCTGCGTCCTGCTAGTGCATTAGTAATCTGACCTGATGTTGGTAATGGCTATTTTTTTTTTGTGATATTAATTTTTATGCTATCAATGTTTTTTCAATGAAATGCATCACGATGGCTCAGTGGTTGGCACTGTTGCTTTGCATAACTGGGGTCCTGAGTTCAAATCCTACTAAGGACAATATCTGCAAGCAGTTTGTATGTTCTCTCCGTGTTTTTGTGGGCTTCGTCCCATTATCCAAAGACATACTGATAGGGAATTTGGATTGTGAGCCCCAATGGGGACAGTAATGTTCCCATCTGTAAAGTGCTGTGGAATTAATAGCGCTATATAAGTGAGTGAAAGAAATAAAAAATAACTAATGCCAATCTGTAATACACAACTGTGCATGACCCCTGACCAATAAACTACCATGTAAAGCGATCACTGGTTCCATGTTGGAATAGATGTTGGAATAGATAATATGGGATAATCATTTTGTGATACTAATTTGTAAATATTATAAATTGCTGGCGTTATGATCCTATATTACTGACCCTACGTGGAGATGACTGTTGCCTCTGTTAGGCATCATATTTTCCCCTAGATTTTTTGGAGAATATGTTCATTTTTTTCTTAAAGGGAACTTGGTACCATGAAAATATACTCCAATCTGCAGGCACTATCACATACAGTCATATGAAAAAGTTTGGGCCCCCCTATTAATGTTAACCTTTTTTCTTTATAACAATTTGGGTTTTTACAACAGCTATTTCAGTTTCATATATCTAATAACTGATGGACTGAGTAATATTTCTGGATTGAAATGAGGTTTATTGTACTAACAGAAAATGTGCAATCCGCATTTAAACAAAATTTGACCGGTGCAAAAGTATGGGCACCTCAACATAAAAGTGACATTAATATTTTGTAGATCCTCCTTTTGCAAAAATAACAGCCTCTAGTCGCTTCCTGTAGCTGTTAATGAGTTCCTGGATCCTGGATGAAGGTATATTTGACCATTCCTGTTTACAAAACAATTGCAGTTCAGTTAAGTTTGATGGTTGCCGAGCATGGACAGCACGCTTCAAATCATCCCACAGATTTTCAATGTTATTCAGGTCTGGGGACTGGGATGGCCATTCCAGAACATTGTAATTGTTCCTCTGCATGAATGCCTGAGTAGATTTGGAGCGTTGTTTTGGATCATTGTCTTGCTGAAATATCCATCCCCTGCGTAACTTCAACTTCGTCACTGATTCTTGCACATTATTGTCAAGAATCTGCTGATATTGAGTTGCATCCATGCGACCCTCAACTTTAACAAGACTCCCGATGCCGGCATTGGCCACACAGCCTCAAAGCATGATGGAACCTCCACCAAATTGTATTGTGGGTACAAGTGCTTTTCTTGGAATGCTGTGTTTTTTTGCCTCCATGCATAACGCCTTTTTGTATGACCAAACAACTCAATCTTTGTTTCATCAGTCCACAGGACCTTCTTCCAAAATGTAACTGGCTTGTCCAAATGTGCTTTTGCATACCTCCGGCGATCTGTTTGTGGCGTACTTGCAGAAACAGCTTCTATCGCATCACTCTCCCATACAGCTTCTCCTTGTGCAACGTGTGCTGTATTGTTGACCGATGCACATTAACACCATCTGCAGCAAGATGATGCTGCAGGTCTTTGGAGGTGGTCTGGGGATTGTCCTTGACTGTTCTCACCTTTCTTCTTCTCTGCCTTTCTGATATTTTTCTTGGCCTGCCACTTCTGGGCTTAACCTGTACCTGTGTTCTTCCATTTCCTTACTATGTTCCTCACAGTGGAAACTGACAGTTTAAATCTCTGAGACAACTTTGTGTGTCCTTCCCCTGAACAACTATGTTGAATAATCTTTGTTTTCAGATCATTTGAGAGTTGTTTTGAGGACTCCTTGATGCCACTCTTCATAGGAGATTCAAATAGGAGAACAAATTGCAAGTGCCCACCTTAAATACCTTTTCTCATGATTGGATACACCTGCCTATGAAGTTCAAAGCTCAATGAGGTTAAAAAACCAATTTAGTGCTTAAGTAAGTCAGTAAAAAGTAGTTAGGAGTGTTCAAATCAAGAAATTGATAAGGGTGCCCATACTTTTGCACCGGTCAAATTTTGTTTAAATGCGGATTGCACATTTTCTGTTAGTACAATAAACCTCATTTCAATCCAGAAATATTACTCAGTCCATCAGTTATTAGATATATGAAACTGAAATAGCTGTTGCAAAACCCCAAATTGTTATAAAGAAAAAAGGTTAACATTAATAGGGGTGCCCAAACTTTTTCATATGACTGTAGAGCAGGAGGAGCTGAACAGATTAATATGAGAGTGGACTGAGCATAACTTGTGTTTTTATCATCGAAACCTTTGCTTTTTCTGCTTATTTTTATTCACTCCAGTGGGAGTGAATTGACTGACAGTTTTTTTTTAAAGTGTACATAGACAGATGGCTGTCAGTCACTGCTGGGACCGCCCACTGGACTAATAATCCCAGAAAGAGAAAGGATATAATGATTAAAACACAGGTTACACTGAATCTTTTCTCACAAAACTTATATCAATCTGCTCAGCTCCCCCTGCTCTATAAAAGGCTGCCTTTGAAAAGTTGTCAGGTCACCAAACCAACTCATCATCCAGTATGCGTGGAAACACGTCCTGGTCAGCCGTAAGACAATTCCATGAAAGAAGAAAGGTTCCAGCTCAGATGATGATCAAAATTGCTTTTATTCCATTCTTCCATTCCAAGGATTTAAAAAATTAAAGCAAACATGAGGGATAAGGGAAAAATGGTGACACTTTTCCAACACCAGCTGCATTCTTTATCAAAGCCAGCAGCTAGCGCTCGCTATTTTCCCAGGTCTATAAAATGCTATCTGCAGATTGGATTGCTTTTCATGGTGAAAAGTTCCCTTTAATTATTCATATGAAATCTCATTGTATTTATCATCCTTAAAATACAGTTTCCTAATACAGTCATATGCATGAATCTAAAGGCCGCTTTACATGCAACGACATCGCTAACAAGATGTCGTTGGGGATCACGGAATTCGTGACGCACATCCGGCCTCGTTAGTGACGTCGTTGTTTGTTATATATCTTTTGTTGGCAATGACAGAGGTCAAACGTTTTCTGTAAGTCTTCACAAGGTTGGCACACACTGTTGGTGGTATGTTGGCCCATTTCTCCATGCAGATCTCCTCTAGACCAGTGATGTTTTGGGCTTGTCGCTTGGCAACACGGACTTTCAACTCCCTCCAAAGGCTTTCTATGGGGTTGAGATCTGGAGACTGGCTAGGCCACTCCAGGACCTTCATATACTTCTTACGAAGCCACTACTTTGTTACCCTGGTGGTGTGCTTGGGATCATTATCATGCTGAAAAACCCAGCCACGTTTCATCTTCAATGCACTTGCTGATGTAGAAAGGTTTGCATTCAAAATCTCACAATACATGGCCCCATTCATTCTTTCATGTACACAGATCAGTCGTCCTGGTCCCTTTGCAGAGAAACAGCCCCAAAGCATGATGTTGCCACCCCCATGCTTCACAGTAGGTATGGCGTTCTTTGGATGCAACTCAGCATTTTGTCTCCTTCAAACACAACGAGTTGTGTCTCTACCAAACTGTTCTACTTTGGTTTCATCAGACCATATGACATTCTCCCAATACTCTTCTGGATAATCCAAATGCTGTCTAAAACACTTCAGACGGGCCTGGACATGTAATGGCTTAAGCAGGGAAACATGTCTGACACTGCAGGATCTGAGTCTCTGGTGGTGTAGTGTGTTTCTGATGGTAGCCTTTTTTACAGTGGTTCCAGCTCTATGCAAGTCATTCACTAGGTCTCCCCGTGTGTTTCTGGGATTTTTGCTCACCGTTCTTGTGATCATTTTCACCCCACAGGGTGAGATCTTGTGTGGAGCCCCAGATTGAGGGAGATTATCAGTCATCTTGTATGTCTTCCATTTTCTTATTATTGCTCCCACAGTTGATTTCATCACACCAAGCTGCTTGCCTATTGCAGATTCAGTCTTCCCAGCCAGGTGCAGGGCTACAATTTTGTTTGTGTCCTTCGATAGCTCTTTGGTTTTTACCATAGTGGAGTGTGACTGTTTGAGGTTGTGGACAAGTGTCTTTTATACTGATAACAAGTTCAAACAGGTACCATTACTACAGGTAATGAGTGGAGGACAGAGGAGTCTCTTAATGAGGAAGTTACAGGTCTGTGAGAGCCAGAAATCTTGCATGCTTTTAGATAACTAAATACTTATTTTCCACCATAATTTGCAAAAAAAATCTTCACAAATCAGAGAAGGTGGTTTTCTGGATTTGTTTTCTCATTTTGTCTCTCATAGTTGTAGTCTACCTATGATGTCAATTACAGGCCTCTCTCATCTTTATAAGTGGGAGAACTTACACAATTGGTGGCTGACTAAATACTTTTTTCCCCCACTGTATGTATAGAATCAGCATTATAGCACCAGTATAGCACTGGCTTTAGTTGATATAGGAAAATCCTGGTGGTTGGTCCTCTTTAACAATAAAGCCTAAAATGTGAATTTTATCAAAAGTTTATCAAAAAATGTATACTTTTTTTTTTTTCTGGGGTCCTATATTTGTGATTCAGGGTGCAGTATTAAAATAGCAAAGGAAGAAATGGTTCAAACAACCTCCAGTTTCCAGGAAACATTCTAATTAAACTCCTACATTTCATGTATACTTGTTTCTCTGATTTTCCTAATGCATAACTCTAAGTGCCCATTTCTTTACATTATACTTAACCCAGTGTGTCAGTATTCTTATCGGATCCCAGGCTTTCAATAGATGAAGTCCGGAGTAAAGGCCAAAGAAAGAGCCCCCTGCAGTTAAATTGTACATTGCAAATCTATTGCTAAATATAGAAAAGACACATGAAAAAATATCCATCCAGCATACAATGTAAGCAATCCTAGGCAGCTGGTCAGTGACATATGGGCTTATTCACATGTGAAATTTACAGCAATGTATATTACAGGGAATCTGTTAGTAGGATCAACTTTCCTAAGTCATCTATATGGGCATGCAGATGATAAAAAGTTAAATAGAATGATATTTTGATATCTGTGATCGAATTTCTTATTCCCAAGAAAACTAACATAAAATGACTGACCAGCACATCCACTAGGTGTGAACAGGTGCACGCTGAAAATTCAGTAAAGTTACAATGGAATTGTTACAATTGAAAAGTTAAGCCTGCTTTACACGGTATGATCTATCGTGCAATTTCACGATCGATCGTACCCGCCCCCATCGTTTATGCGTCACGGGCAATTAGTTGCCCGTGTCGCACAAAGTCGTTAACCCCATCACACGCACTTACCTGCTGTGTGACATCGCTGTGGGCGGTGAACATCCTCTTCCTGAAGAGGGAGGGACGTTCGGCGTCACAGCGACATCACACAGAGGCCGGCCAATAGAAGCGGAGGGGCGGAGATGAGCGGGACGTAAACATCCCGCCCACCTCCTTCCTTCCGCATAGCCGGCGGGTGCCGCGGGATGGAGGTAAGCTGCTGTTCATCATTCCCGGGGTGTCACACGGAGCGGCGTGTGCTACCCCGGGAACGATGACCAACCGGCGCCATTTTAATTAAACGAGATTATGAAACCGAGCGACGAGTACACGACTCGCGATTTGTGAGCGATACTGCGTCGCTCAGAGGTGTCACACAGCCCGACGTCGCAAGCGATGCCGGATGTGCGTCACAAAAAACGTGACCCCGACGATCTATCGCACGATAGATCGTCTTGTGTAAAGCACCCTTTACAGTTGAATTTTTAGCATGAACCTGTTCACACCTAGTGGATGTGCTGCTCAGTCTTTTTATATACAGTAAGTATTCCTATATTCAATATTTACATATTTTAGCTTTTCAGGTTGCTGCTGTGCATATTTTTGTAATTTTATTCCCAAGAAAGTCATGTTTTTCAAAATATGTAAATGAGCTGTTAAGACCTATGGGCCGGACATATATCTACCTGAGAAACTGCCTAGTGGGCTTATTTAAAAATGAAAGGCGACATTAACAGTGTAAAAGTGGCTTTACATGCTACGAGATCGCTAAAGCGAACTCGTTGGGGTCACGGAATTTGTGACGCACATCCAGTCGCTTTAGCGATGTCATTGTGTGTGACACCTATTAGCGATTTTGAATCGTTGCAAAAACGTTCAAAATCGCTAATCGGTGACATGCCTCTGACTTGCCCACCCCAGGGCTATGGGACACCCGGTGCCGGGCCAGACTAGTCCGGGGGGTAGTCAGTGGTGGCGGGGCCCGACTCCGTGACCCTGGTGGGAGTCAATTAATATGGCTTCAGTGGGGGTGCTTAAAGATTATATTCGTGACGCCACCTGTGGTTTGCGGCTAGTAAGCTGCCGCTGCTGTATAGGGCCTCCGGGGCTGGTGGAATGGCAGCTTGGATGGTCCTGCTCCCCACAGGTGGAGCGGTACCCCGGGGCAACAGTTGGTGTTTGTAAGAGTCTATGAGGGTGTTGTAAACGGTGCAGTGCAGGCGAAATAACAGAGGCAACACCAAGGGTGCAGTTTCAAGATGTTTACTCACAGCTCCTGGGTTACGGTGCACTGTGCCTTTGGACTGCTGGAACCCCCTGTCAGGGACCTCCTCTGATCCCGGGTAGATCTGGGAATAAAAGCCGGTGCACCCTTCTATTGTGTTCCTCTCTTCAGCTGTCTTTTAAGCCTTGCCTTTGCTGGATGAACCTGGCTTGGCCTCCACTACAGCTTCCGGACAAGGGGGCTTGCTTAGCTGGAACTTTACCCTCTTTCCAGAGGTTCTGCAGTGGGCTGTGGCCCTGGGCGCTTGCAACCACCCTGGGCCTCGGTTTTCACTTTTGGAAATTACTTCTTTTCCTCCAGTTTTTAGGGACCGTTCCCCGTGTGCAGCTTGATCCCTCCACCTGATCTTTCTGTGGAACAGGCCCTGTGCTTGAAAGCAGTTCAGTGGCCCTGGAATCCCTTCTGTATTTCTCTGCTGTGGTGTCACCTGGACCTAGCTGGGTCCCAGGGTCTCCACCAGGAAGCGTCACTTTCTCCTTCTTGCTCCTGACTGACTAGAGCACTTCTCTTCTCACTCCTCTCAGTTCTCCTCCTTACTTCAACTCCTCTCAACTCACACTGACTAAACTTGACCTTCCTGTCACTACTCTACTCTCGGCTGGCTCCTACCACCCACCCAGTTGCTAAGCCCTACCCTATAGGAGCAGGGATGGGTCTTACGGCCCCCCAGCATGCAGCCTGGGGGGGTTGCTGCCACTGTCCCTGGTCCCTGTGTGTACCTAACAATGGGTGTAGTGCAAATTTGCCTGTGGACCGGCGTTTACTCCTTTCCTTACCCAGGATGGGACATCACACCTCTGGCTGGGGTGCAATGTTCCTGTGGTGACGGAAGCCTCAGGGGCGCCACACCTCCCTCTTCCCAATTATCGTTGCTGCTGCAGTAACGATGTTGTTCCTCATTTCTGCGGCAGCACACATCGCTACGTGTGACACCGCAGGAACGAGGAACCTCACCTTACCTGCATCCCGCCAGCAATGAGGAAGGAAGGAGGTGGGTGGGATGTTCGTCCCGCTCATCTCCGTCCCTCCGCTTTGATTGGGCGGCCGCTTAGTGACGTCGCTGTGACAGTAAACGAACCGCCCCCTTAGAAAGGAGGCGGTTCGCCGGTCACAGTGACGTCGCAGAGCAGGTATGTGCGTATGATGCTGCCGTAGCGATAATGTTCGCTACGGCATACGGCAGCGATCACCACATATCAGCCGTACGATGGGGGCAGGTGCTATCACGCTCGACATCGCGAGCATCGGCTAACGATGTCGATGTGTGTAAAGTGGCCTTTAGACACGTAGATCAGAAGAGCATACTATCAGTCATTACATGTCTCACACTGGTAACATCTCCTTTCATTTAAAATAAGCTCTGGAGGTAGATTCTCAGAGAGATTTCAGTCCGGCCCATAGATCTTAGCAGCTCATTTACATATCAAGAAACATATCAAATTCCCTGAAATAAGACATCTGATCACAAATATCAAGGTATAAATTTATTCAACTTTCTATGACCCACATGTCCATATAGACAGCTTAGGAGGATTTATCTTACTGATAGATTCTCTTTAAGCATCAGTTTGCATGTGATATTTAACCCCTTCAGCATTTTTCATTTTCGTTTTTTCCTCCTTTTCTTTGAAGAGCCATAACTTTTCTGTTTATTTTTGAGTCAATATAGCCATATGACAGCTTATTTTTGTCATTGGAACTCAGATGAGTTCTCAGGCTGCTGCCGCCATCAGCGTGCAGGCCACACCCTCTTCCCTTGAATGACATCATTACATCATTCATTTTGCCACACGTTTTACTAGAAAAAAATCTTGCAGTTTCCACACTGGCCCTGTGGCATTTTAGACTCATACTTCCTGTCTTTAAAAGAGAACCTGTCACCATGAAAATGGAGTCCAATCTACGGGCATCATGTTATAGAGCTGGGGCAGCAGGGAAGATTGATATATAGTTTTGTGAGAAAAGTTTCACTATAATATCTCTTTTTAACATTTAATCTTCTGCTCTTTCTGGAATTTTTGGTCCAGTGGGTAGTTCTATCAGTGACTGACAGCTTTCTTTGTATATATTCACACAGAGATGGCGGTCAGTCACCGATAGGACTGGACTGAAATACCAGAAAGAAGGAAGAGGGATGATGGACCCTGTGGGGAGTAACTGCAGCTCCAGCTTCCATTGACTTAATTTTTGAGACTCCTCTGAAATGAAACATTACAGAAAGTGCAGTAAAAAAACTTCCCACACGTTTAGGGTTTAAATACTTGAAAAGTGTAGGGAATAGTATAATAAAGATATAGTTGAAACCATAACTTTTTATACACTATTTAAAAAGACACATTTGCATGTTTTTCTCACTAACAACTAAAATTGAACTGTTTGGTCATAAAGACCATCGTTATGTTTGGAGAAAAAAGGGAGAAGTTCTGAAGCCTAAGAACACCATCATAGCTGTGAAACACTAGCATAGCATAGGTAGTAGCATCATGTTGTGGGGATGTTTTGCTGCAGGAGAGAGGCTGATGCACTTCACAAAATAGATGGCATCATGAGGAAAGAAGATTATGTGGCAATACTGAAGCAACATCTCAAGATATCAGCCACAAACTTAAAGCTTGGCCAGAAATGGATCTTCCAAATGGACAATGACCCAAAGCATACTGCCAAACTGGTTACAAAGTGGCTTGAGGATAACAAAGTTAATGTTTTGGAGTGGCCATCACAAAACCCTGATCTCAATCCTAGTGAAAATTTATGGGCAAAGCTGAAAAGGCCGGTACAAACATGGCTCAGATTCACCAGCTCTGTCAGGAGGAATGGGCCCAAATTCCTACCAACTATTGTGAAAAGCTTGTGGAAGGATATCCAAAAGGTTTGACACAAGTCATACAGTTTAACCCCTTCACGACCTTTGACGGATCTATCCGTCATGGAGCATGTCACGTTAAGCCCCGCCCCCTGCCGCGGGCAGGCGGCCATCGGCACACATATCAGCTGTTTTCAACAGCTGACATGTGTGCCTGCATGTTGCAAGTGGAATCGCTTCCACTCGCAACATTTAACCCCTTAAATCTCGCTGCCAAAGTCTGGCAGCGAGATCTATATGCGCGCGTCCATGATTTTTACTTACTGCCGCCCCCATCAGAAGTCACGTGCGTGATCACGTGACTTTCGGTGGTTGCCATGGTAGCACAGGGTCATGTGATGACACCTGCAGCTATGACGTTTCACTTTCGTTTTCACCCGGCCCAGAGCCGAATGAAACAGGAAGTGACCGTATCTGCTGTGTACAGCTGTGTAGCTGTGATCAGCAGATAGATCAGAGCAATCGGATTGCTGATCGCTATAGCCCCCTAGGGGGACTAGTAAAATAAAAAAAAAAAAGTAAAAAAAAAGTTTTAAAAAATAAAAAAAAAAACAACCTAAAAGTTCAAATCACCCCCCTTTCATCCCATTGAAAATGAAAGGGTTAAAAAAAAATAAGTATACACATATTTGGTATCGCCGCGTTCAGAAATGCCCGATCTATCAAAATATAAAATCAATTAATGTGATTGGTAAACAGCGTAGTGGCAAAAAAAATTCCAAACGCCAAAATTACATTTTTTGGTCGCCGCATGTTTTGCGCAAAATGCAATAACAGGCGATCAAAACATAGCATCTGCGCAAAAATGGTACCATTAAAAATGTCAGCTTGAGATGCAAAAAATAAGCCATCACTGAGCCATAGATCCAGAAAAATGAGAACGCTACGTGTTTCGGAAAATGGCGCAAAACGTGCGCCACTTTTAATGGACAAAGTTGTGATTTTTTTTAACCCCTTAGATACAAGTAAACCTATACATGTTTGGTGTCTACAAACTCGCACTGACCTGAGGCATCACACCCATACATCAGTTTTACCATATAGTGAACACGGTGAATAAAAGATCCCAAAAACTATTGTGTGATCACACTTTTTTTGCAGTTTTTCCACACTTGGAATTTTTTTGCTGTTTTCCAGTACACTATATGGTAAAACCTATGGATTCATTTAAAAGTACAACTCGTCCCGCAAAAAACAAGCTCTCATATGGCAAGATTGACAGAAAAATAAAAAAGTTACGGCTCTCGGAAGAAGGGGAGCAAATAGCAAAAACGGAAAGTGCCCAGGGGCTGAAGGGGTTAAGGTTCAGTAGTATCAAATACTAATGAAATATATGTATACTTTTGACTTGGCAGAAAGTGATAACAATGCCTTAAAACATTCTCTCATTAGCATTTGGCAAAATATAAATAATTTTGGTTCCTAATTGACCAAAAACAGGATAGGTTTATGTTGATTTCATGTCAGATAGTGAGAAAAACATGCAGATGTGTCTTTTTAGATAGTGTATATAAATATCCGGTTTCAACTGTAAATACAAAAGTGGTTAAAGGGTAAGGATAGATAGGTAGTAAATGCATTATAGGTGTCGGACCACCCCTTTAAGGAATAGTTTTTGGCAAGGTTCCTTGTTATCAGAGGGTTACAATTACAGGTAACACCTCTATAGACAGCTGATAATATGGGATCCACCTATCACAATGGGCGATATTCCAACTGACCATGTTTCCCCTACCTTCAAAGTGACTTTTATATAGGCTCCTTAGACACTTAAAAAAAAAAGATAGGGACATGGTCTGCCCATTGTAGCTATAGGTACAGAGTCTGCCCAAGTACCTATATTGTTTTCTGAACCAACAAGAAAATAGTCTAAAAAAAGCCCCAGGGCCAATGTGAAAATTGCAAGATTTGATTTTTTTATTTTAATACAGACTGTGACAAACAAAACCATTGACAAAATATTAATACATTTAACATGGGAAAAACCTGATTTAAACATTAGGTTATTTTAGGTTAATTGCTTCCTTTTAACCCCTTCACAATCTAGGACGTATATGTACATCCAAGGTTGTCTTTCCCTGGTTACTGGTTAATCCCTGGACATGTCTACTGACCTCATCAGCAGACATGTGCGGCTAAAAGGCACGGGTGGATTGGAGATCCACCTGTGCCTGTTAACCCCTTAGATTGTGCTGTCAAACTCTGATAGCGTGATCTAACGTGCTCAGGCAGGGACCCCGCCACCATCAAGGGTCCCATGACACGATCACGGGGTGCCAATGTGTTGCCATGACAGTACGGGGTCAGATGATGACCCCTGTCGCTGTTATGACTCACTTTTTGTGAATCCCAGCAGAGCGCTGACGCTCACAGGAACACAGCATTTCTGCTGATCAGAGCAATGCTGAAGCATAGCTCTTATCAGCAAAAGCAATCACAGTGTATAGCCATACAGTTCCCTAGGTTGACTAGTAAAATCAGTATAAAGAGTAAAAAGAAAAGTGTTAAATAAATATAAAAAAATCAAAAAAATCTTAAAGTTCAAATCACTCCCTTTTTGCCCCATTGAGAATAACACAATGAATAACAGACAAACACATATTTGGTATTGCCGAATTTAGAAATGTCCAATCTATGAAAATATAAAATCAATTAACTTGATCGGTACACGGCATAGCAAGAAAAAATTCCAAACACCAAAATTCCGCTTTTTGGTCGCATTAAAATGCAATAACAGGCAACCAAAACATTGCATCTACTCAAATATGATATAATTAAAAACATTATCTCAAGACGCAAAAAATAAGCCATCACTGAGCTCCAGATCCCGAAAGAGAGAACGCTACGGGTGTTGAAAAATGGTGACAAAAAGGTAAATTCTTTTTTTGGAGAAATTTCTGATTTTTTTCACCACTTAGATAAATGTAAAACTATAGATGTTTCATATGTGAACTTATACTGAGCTGAGGAATCATATTGCCAGGTAAGTTTTACCATATATTGAACGTAGTAAATAAAAAAACTCAAAAACAATTGTGCAATTGCACTTTTTTTGCAATTTAACTGCACTTGGAATTTTTATTCACATTTTCCAGTACACTGTATGGTAAAATTAATAGTTTTGATCAAAGGTACAACTCACCCTGCAAATAACAAGCCCTCATATGACTACATTGATGGAACAATAAAAAAAGTTATGGCTCTTGGAAGAAGGGAATGAAAAAACAAAAATGGAAGATTGCCACTAGGTGAAGGGGTTAAAGGGGTTTGCACTGTTGATAGTGAGTACAACATGTGATTGCTGAGTCCTATGATTGGCCAAACTACAAATTTCCAAGGGTGAAGCTAAAGATTTTTTCTTATTTAGAAAGTACATAAACAGGTATGTTGTTGCATTGATACAATTTATCAAGTGTAGCTGCTAATAGCAGGAAAAGTCCCACATTCCCAAATGCAACAGCATTAAAAAGAAACACAAAAATAACCGGCAATCTATATCGCCATATAATAGGGACTGATGGTAAATCTTTAGCTGTGTGATCTTTTTGTGTTTCTATGGTAACAAATGTTACATAACATGAAAGCCTTATGTGTCTAATATATGTTTTCAAAATTTTGTGTTTGTATCTTATGACAACAGTGTTCTATGCACGCGGTGATACAAAATGGCGCAGTCTAATGTAATATTCATAGCATCTAAGAGCAGAGAAGTGATAAAATTCTTGTTTCTGCAAGTAAAGTCCACAAAAGATATTCATGGTGATATGTCGCAGACATTGGGGGATCAATGCACTTCATATTCCACAGTTAAGAACTGGGTTGCCAAATTTAAAACGGGCCACTTTAGCACCAATGATGAGGAACGTCCTGGATGACCGAAAGTGGTTGTTGTTCCGGAGATCGTTGATGCTGTGTACAGTCTCATACTGGAGAATCGACAAATTTCAGCTACAGCAATAGCAGACATCATGGGGATTTCTCGTGAACGTGTTTGTGTCATTATCCATGAACATTTGGACATGAGGAAGCTATCTGCAAAGTGGGTCCCCAAATGTTTGACAACAGATCAGAGAAGCATGCGAGTGAAAACTTTCCGGTCCATTTGTCAGGTTTTCCGGACTGATAAGAACTTCCTGATTCGACTGGTCACTATGGATGAGACCTGGATTTATTTGTATGACCCTGAAAACAAGGAGCAGTAAAAAGAGTGGAGGCACAGTGGTTCTCCTTGTCCAAAGAAGTTCAGGGTGCAAAAATCAGCCACTAAGGTGATGGTATCTGTGTTCTGGGATAAGGAGAGCGTGTTGCTAGTGGACTACCTTCAAAAGGGTTCCACCATCAATGCAAGGTATTACATTGAACAATTGGACCAATTGAAGGCAACTCTGAAGGCCAAAAGGCGCAGCAAGCTGTCCAAAGGAATCTTGTTCCTTCGTGGTGGTGTGGGCCCGCGAGAGTTGAGCTGCCCATACAGCGCCGTGTCGGGAGAGAGGAACAAAGACCCTCCCAGCCTTGCTGACCTGCCCGGAGCCAGAGCCCATTCCCAATATGGCCGGGGAATGCCGGTCGACACAGCTACCAGAAGTGACAGCAATGCCAGCTATACCACCTCCGTTCCTGATAGAAGCCCAGAGTTCTGGGATGTATTGCGGCTGGTCCAGGGATGCTGTTCCCAGGGTGCCGAGTGAGCCGTACGGCTCCATGCAGCAGTGGTAGCAGATTCCCGACTACCCCAGTTATGTGTCCCCGTTGGGACAGTTCCACAGTTCTGCAGTTTTAAAAATGGACAACGGCCGAGAACTGGCAGGCCAACCTGTTGTGAATGTTAGTTATGTTTTGGCTGCTGGGAGGCTCCCTCTGGTGGCCAGGAATGGTTTGGACTTGGACCATGTGTGTTGTGCAGTGGGTGTTTCCTTTGCTAACTCTCTGCTTATTTAAATCCTGGTCTGATTACAGGCTGTTGCCGGATGTCAGTTGTTCTTTGTATCTCCAGCCTGCTTAATCCTGCTCTACACCACATCTTCCCCAGATAAGTGCTTGCTCTTTATTTATTGTCTGGTTCTTTTGTTTATCTGGGTTTGTCATTTGCTGTTGTTGGTTTCAGTTTATTTGCTTGCAGGGATTTTCCCCCTTAGTGGATTATTGAGCAACTCCCTGCAGTTCTGTGTGGAGTATTCTTCCTTTGGGTCCATGTGTTTGTGGCTTGTTGACTTTGTTATGATTCTTGTTTTCTGTTCATTGGTATGACAAGGGCACCTGGTATAGGACGGAGTTCAGATCGTGCGATCTGAGGGCCTTTTTGTACTATCAGGAAGTTGGTATTTTGCAGGGTTTTTCTCTGGCCACCATCAGTCCCTTTCCTGTCCTTTCCTATTTTAGTCAGCGGGGGCCTCACCTTTTGCTAATCCTGTCATCTACCTGTGTATTGTGTTTTTCCTATATCACCGCAGTCTTTGAATGTGGGGGGCTAGCTATTCTTGTCTATTTTCTGAGGCAGAGAGTTATTCATCTTTCCTACCTTTAGGATTGTTAGTTCTCCGGCTGGGTTCGCGGTGCACAGGATGTTAGTTCACCCCTCGGCTACTTCTAGTCGTGATGGTTAGTAAGGGGATGGCGGCCAGATTAGTTGCCAATGTTCTTGTCACCTTTTGCCAATGATTTGTGGTGGTCTTCCATGGTTCCGGATCATAACACCAACCCAAGAACTTTTGGGTTTTGTAAATAATTCCTGACTACCTTCTTGTGACACCAACCCGGTCTCTGGAGAGGCAGATTGGAGCAAGGGCCTGCGGTAGAGTTGGCCGAGGCCCATCACCATTGCAACCGATGACTACCCTCCAGACCGTGGGACCCATAACAAGGACTGCCGGGTAAGGAACTTTTTACCCGGCCCGTGTGGGCGTCACCCGGACCCGTTCCTGGCCTTGGGCAAAGGGGTGTGCACCAGTGCTTAGCGGTGGCACCAGGGAACAGGTTGTTTGGATGGCGGGGGCGAACAGAAGGTGGTCCGGTCCGTTTAGTTAATGTAACATTTAAGATCTGTGCCTCCCGTCAAGGGAAGAAATGTTTTAAATTGTTTGAAATGTTTTTCATGTTGAAAGTACATCTTTTTTCATCCAAACAGATGCTGGTCAATAAATGTTTCATTTTTTTTGGTCAGACAGCTCGCGGACTGTCTGTATTAAACCAAGGGGGAATGTGATGCCCTGGCACTGCCAGGTGGTCACACAGTAGAGGCCCCGCACAACACCATCCCTCACAGGGTTACATACAGCCGACCAGAAACCCTAGTCACCCCCTCTCAGGGCAGAACAGGCACACCAGTGGACAGGGCCAGGTGGATGGAGAACGCCCAGAACGCCACCGGGTCTGGAGAGCCCGGGGCTGGAAAAGAGTCAGTCAAGTTTGGAGTTCAAGTGGAGTAGTAGTGGAGGAGTAGTGAGAAGGTGAAGCTCAAGTACATAAGCAGAGGCGCCGGGGTTGGAGCCCCGGTGTATTGGCTAGGTAGCAGACGGTGGTCCGTGTCTAACAGGAGACTGGAAGACGGCAGCTGGAGATCCGAGGTGGACCGGGGCAGGGTTGTAGCCTGCTCATACCGACACCAGAGAACCGACCTGGAAACCGTGCACAGAGGGGATACTTGGACCCTGAATCCAGGACCGGAACCAACGGCCTAGCTAATTAACCAATTGAGGGCAGGATTATAGGTCCTGTCCCAACCAATGCCCCAAAAGCAGACAACCACCCACAGAGAGGGATAGGGCATCTGCCAGGGCCTGGTAGAAAGCACGGGTCAGTGTCAGCAGGCACGGCTTCCAACAGAAGTACCGGGAGCGGACTCCCGCGTTCCACACCGGAAAGTCCACCACATCACAACACAGTGTAGAGGAAAGTGACACAGACCACCAGCCCGGGTGGGGGACCAGAGTACACCCAGCCGTGACAACTGGCCACCAGCACCTTGGTTAACCACTGGACTTGTCTGATTTATTTAACTGTAAGCTGAGACTCCCTGGTCTGACCAGGCGCGCCGGCCGCTGCCATCACCGTCCCCTGCACCGAGTCACCGGGTCCCAGGGCAACCATCGCTACTCACGGAGGGGTTAACAACCAGCTACCATTCCATCGCCCCCGGGTGCCCCACAGCAGCAGCGGTGGTGCCACACTTCCCCACACACCGTGGGTGGCGTCACAGACTGATTACGGCAAATCCCGTACAAATATGTCCCCTTTTATTTGGAGTGTCCGCGTGACCCCCGGGTTCGGAGAATCCCTCGAGCCACACTGCGGATCTGGATCCGAGCAGCCCGGCTGCTATTGACGTGGGGGCGGCACATTTGTCTTCTCTGATGTAAGAAGTGTTGGTGAGTTATCACTTTTGGAAGGTTAAACTCCGTCTGTACCCAAGTGTTGAAGCTCTGCGTATTTTTATATTCTTTGTCTTATTTCATTACATTGTCTGCTACTCTTTAAAGGCCCTGTCATACACAGAGATAAATCTTTGGCAGATCTGTGGTTGCAGTGAAATCATGGATATCATATTGTTCCATTTGTACACAGCCACAAACCTGGCACTGATTGTCCATAATTTCACTGCAACCACAGATCTGCCGCAGATTTATCTCTGTGTGTGACAGGGCCTTAACTCTTACTCAAGGACAACTCCTTAAAAAATTGTTTTATAAAAATGTGATGGACAGTGTTCTACCCGCTGGGACTCTCACTGTGTTCCTGTAGAAGCATTGGGCTCTATTCACTTGATATAATGATCTGATGAAATGTACTATGAGGCTCAGCCGGCCGAATGAATGAGTCGTTATGCCCATGTAAACAATGAAGGGGTAGTCATGCTTTCACTGTGCTGATTGTTAGAGATGATGGAGCTGGGACATCCAAAAATCAAACATCAATGGCTTTTCCTAAGTAGAGTCCATTACTGTTAAAGTCCTTAAATGGATTTAAAGGGAATTTGTCAGTAGGTTTTAACTAGTTCCTCTGAGAGCAACATGTTGTAGGCAAAGAGACTCTGAAACTAATGATGTATAATATACCTCACTGTGTGCAGCCATTCTGACCTTATCAAATAATTCAGTTTAGTAGAGCTGGGAGTTGTCACTGGCCACACCAGAGTCTCTATAGAGATTGTGCATTGACTGTGAGGTGTCAATAACAGCAGGGGGCATGGTGGTCTACTGTGCACAAGGCACTGAGTCACACCAGTATTAATCACAGAGCAACAAACCCTTTAGTTTAGGTAAACAATAGCTCACACACAGATAAGAGAAGCACAGTTGTCTTTTATTTTTGAACCCCTGCAGCATGCTGTCCTCAGCTTACATTGCAAAATCCTGCTGACAGATTCCCTTTAATATCTCCTCCAGTTGAGACATTTGCACGAAACAGATTTTAAGAATTTCTTAGTAGCTTGGTGTTGACCAAGGTAGGATAAGCATCTCACTAGAAGTCAAACCTCTTATAAAGATCACCTATATGAAAAGACCTAACCTAGCCCTATAACTTTTACCAGTGTTTGAGCATTATAATTCAATACAATGTTGACAAGTATAAAATGATTATGCACAGCATATATGCATACATTTTACATTATAGAAGTGCAGAGAGAAATTAGATCTGCTTAGGATATCAGTATGACTGGAGTCATTGGAGTCACAGGTTTTAAGGCAGCTTATATAAACTATTATGTAGCCGTAAGAGAAGGTGAATGCTAGAACAGCTCAGGAGCTGGAGCCATTGTAATAGCATGTTTGGCAGTTACTATAGTTACAACGTTGTCTCTGATCAGGGATGACTTTACATATAAATGTTGAAAAAGACACTTCAAGGGCAACCTTTGTGAAATGGAGTTGTTTTATTAGAAGGAACATTACGTAAACCCTCTGGGCAACTCTGGCCAATTTTGCCAAAGAAATTCATAGTGACTCAGCAATGGATGTTGGATAAATTTCCCAGTGCAGACTATGAGGGTGATTCATTAAAGCGTTTTTGCCAGAATTCTGGTGTAAAAAGGTTTGAAGATTCTCAAAGTTTTTCCACAACTCAAAGATGTGCGAAAATTGTGCGTCTTTTGGTTTTCTCACACCATTTTCGACCAGTTCTGACAAAGTGAGCGGAGTTGGGACGGCCGTGGTGACTGCTGCACATCAAATTCATGATGAATAATGGCATTGACTACGCCACAAATCTTACTCCGTTCCCTGACTGAAGTAAAATCAGTGGGGAGGCACACACAGAGGTGCACGTCACTTCTCTAAGGGCTCGTGCGCGCGTTGCGTAATTGCATGTATTTACACTGCGTATTGTACTGCAGAGTAAATGCATGCATCCTGTGTCCCCTGCACAATCTATGAAGATTGTGCATGATACGTGCGCACGATGCTTTTATGAACGCAGCGATTTGGGTGCTAAAATTTGGACCCAAATCCATGCGTTCATAAAATGAGCATGTCAATTATTCCGTGCGCTATGGATGCAGCTCCCACTCTGTCTATGGTGGGGGCAGCAGCCATAGCACATGAAATCGACTTAAAACTGCATCCATTATGCAGTGTTTCTGCAGCGATATGAAACGCACATGTGCTGCCAAATCACTGCAGAATATTCAGCAGTTACGTGCGCATTAGCCCTAAAGATCCTGATTCACGAAGGGGCAGGAGCGTCTTACTCCAGGACACCTCCGCATCAAGAAAACACCAGTCTTGATGAATTAGGGTCTATGTCTGTAACAAATATCTATAGCACTATTGAAAAAAATATACATAAACAAAAATACATTGGTTTTCTAATGTTTACTTCTTAAACTTGGTCAACCTTCTAGTACATACTGACATAGTAAGCATACAATTACCTTTCCTTTATACTAGATTATGTACTTGAGCTTGAGCTTGGGCTTGATCTTGGAATAAGAGCTTGTTCACACATAGCATTTTGATCTGCTGTTCTTTATCCATGCATTTTCTGTAGGTGTTCACACCAAAATACGCAATAACAATCTTTTGTAAGTTTTATTTTTTGCTGCTTTCTTTGTGTCTTTTCCACTTAATTTGATGCATTTTTGGGGCAGTTTTTGTTTATGCATTTTAACTTTGTACTTTTAGCACATTTTTACATGCTTTTTTTTCAGGCTCATCATAGAAACCATTAGAGAACAGCCCCTAAAATAACACAATTTCAAAAGTGTCTTTGAAGACATAGTGGGTATGAGTTTACATTAAATTACGTCAAATTTCCTTGGACAGACTATATTTAAAAAATAAAAAAGTAGCTGAAAAACACAGTATTTCCGCTAAAGGCGATTATACAAATCTTTGATAGAGTCTGAAGACGTATTACTCATTGACGCGTTACTAAGATACTTTCATCACGGTGGTTGTGTGATACACTGGTTGTAATGGTCGTATTGATTTTATGTCAGTTTCTGTATCTGCGCCCTAGACATTCTACACGTTGGACATAATTAGTTATCCTTTCTGTTACATTGTGTTAGTTTAAAATACTTTGGTAATCCCATGATTTAATTAGATAGCATTTGACTTGTGGGGGCATTATGCTCCTTGTGATCTATCTACTAATTTTCATATGTCGTAGAACCATTAAAATACATGACTGCCATCGATTAGTATGTTGTACCAAAATAAAGCTGATTTCATGAATCAATTGCATTTTCTTTGAGAAAATTGAGAATACTATTCTTTTAAAAAACAAATAATTTTAATTAAAATACCACACACAGATTTTTCATTTTTCAAATAAATCATGTAAGTTTTACAATATGTAGAAAAATATAATATTATTCTAATAATTAATTGGGCCAAATCCAAAAAACATACAATCATCTAGAGGAGGCAAAGTGTGCAGACCAGGACAACCACAGGGTTTTATGCTGTCCTTGACAGTCCCTTTAATTATGTTATGTTCAATATTAAGTAATAAATATTAATATAAAGAATAATAATAAGTAGAATTGAGTTCAGCTGGTTGATGCAACCTACCACAGCAGTCACAGGCTCTCATTTGGCCCCTTGGAAAAATTAATTAATTATATGCCACCTTGGATCTAGAGGATTTAAATAAGTGATTTAAAGGGGTATTCCCATCTCCAAGATCCTGTCCCAATATGTAGTAAGTGTAAAAATATTATTAGCAAATACCTCTAATTAGAAATGTAGTATAGTTCTCCTGATATAAGCTGTAATGCCCTGCATATGAAGTAAGAGACATGACAATATCTGGAGAACTATATTACACTAGAAGGTGGCCCGATTCTACGCATCGGGTATTCTAGAATTTACGTATTGTGTAGTTAATGTATGATTTTTGTTATATATATCTATATATATATATAGATGTTGTTGTGTGTAGTTACCAAGTGTTTGTGTAGGAGCTGTACATGTTCTGGGTGTTGTCTGGGTGTGGCGGGGGGTGAGAGCGGTGTTGTGTGTGTGTTGCGTGTGTTGCGTTGTTTGTGGAGCGCTGTGTGTCTGTAGCGTTGTGTGTGTATGTGTTGCGCGGTTTGTGTGGGTGTGGTGTGTTTTGGGGGGAGGTATGTTTTGTGCAATGTGTGTGTTGCATGATATGTGCGTATATTTATGTATGGCGCGGTGTTTGTGTGTTGGGTGTTGTGTGTGTGCAGCGTTGTCTGTGTGTGTGGGTGTCTGTGTAGGGCGGTGTTTGTGGTTCCCAGTGTGTGTGTGGTGTGTTGTGTGTGTTGGGGGAGGTGTGCACCTCCCATCGTGCTCCATCCGCCATGCTGCGCACCCCCCATCGTGCTCCATCCGCCATGCTGCGCACTCCCAAACGTGCTCCATCCGCCATGCTGCGCACTCCCAAACGTGCTCCATCCGCCATGCTGCGCACTCCCAAACGTGCTCCATCCGCCATGCTGCGCACTCCCAAACGTGCTCCATCCGCCATGCTGCGCACTCTCAAACGTGCTCCATCCGCCATGCTGCGCACTCCCAAACGTGCTCCATCCGCCATGCTGCGCACTCCCAAACGTGCTCCATCCGCCATGCTGCGCACTCCCAAACGTGCTCCATCCCCCATGCTGCGCACTCCTCATCGTGCTCCATCCCCCATGCTGCGCACCCCCCATCGTGCACCATCCCCCATGCTGCACCAGCATCAGCCTCTCTGCCCCCAGCATCAGCCTCTCTCCTCCCAGCATCAGCCTCTCTCCTCCCAGCATCAGCCTCTCTCCTCCCAGCATCAGCCTCTCTGTCCCGAGCATCAGCCTCTCTCCTCCCAGCCTCAGCCTCCCCCAGCATCAGCCTCCCTCTCCCAGCCTTCCCCAGGATCAGCCTCTCTCCTCCCAGCCTCCGTCCTCCCAGCCTTCCCCAGCATCAGCTCTCCTGTCCCAGCCTCCCTCAGCATCAGCCTTCCCCAGCATCAGCCTCTCTCCTCCCAGCCTCAGCCTCTCTCCTTCCAGCCTCCCCCAGCATCAGCCTCTCTCCTTCCAGCCTCCCTCAGCATCAGCTTCCCTTTCCCAGCCTTCCCCAGGATCAGCCTCTCTCCTCCCAGCCTCCTTCCTCCCAGCCTCCCCCTTCCAGCCTCCCTCAGCATCAGCCTTCCCCTCCCAGTCTCCCCCAGCATCAGCCTCCCCAAGCATCAGCCTCCACCAGCATCAGCCTCTCTCCTTCCAGCCTCCCCCAGCATCAGCCTCCCCAAGCATCAGCCTCCCTCGTCCCAGCCTCCCCCAGCATCAGCGTCCCCCAGCATCAGCCTCCCCCTCCCAGCCTCCCCCAGCATCAGCCTCTCTCCTCCCAGCATCAGCCTCTCTCATCCCAGCATCAGCCTCTCTCCTCCCAGCATCAGCCTCTCCTCTCTGTCCCCAGCATCAGCCTCTCTCCTCCCAGCCTTCCCCAGCATCAGCCTCTCTCCTCCCAGCCTCCCCCAGCATCAGCCTCCCCCAGCATCAGCCTCTCTTCTTCCAGCCTCCCCCAGCATCAGCCTCTCTCCTTCCAGCCTCCCCCAGCATCAGCCTCCCTCTCCCAGCCTTCCCCAGGATCAGCCTCTCTCCTCCCAGCCTCCGTCCTCCCAGCCTTCCCCAGCATCAGCTTTCCCCTCCCAGCCTCCCTCAGCATCAGCCTTCCCCAGCATCAGCTTTCCCCTCCCAGCCTCCCTCAGCATCAGCCTTCCCCAGCATCAGCTTCTCTCCTCCCAGCCTCAGCCTCTCTCCTTCCAGCCTCCCGCAGCATCAGCCTCTCTCCTTCCAGCCTCCCTCAGCATCAGCCTTCCCCAAGATCAGCCTCTCTGTTCCCAGCCTCCTCCAGCACGCCGTGCTCCTCTGCCGACACTCACACACCCGATCGCATATACTCACACACACCCGATCGCATACACTCACTCACACCCGATCGCATACACTCACACACACCCGATCGCATACACTCACACACACCCGATCGCATACACTCACACACACCCAATCGCATACACTCACACACACCCGATCGCATACACTCACACACACAGACACTGACGATATCGCACATACCGCTGACATTCACAACATCCGGAGATACCACATGCTTCTGGCCATGTGATCCTCCGTCAGGTCCTGGAAGGTCACAACAGCACAGTATCGAGGCCGAGAAGCAAGGGATATCGCCGGATGCTGTGAGTGTGTGGATGCGATGTGATGTGTATGTGAGGTGTGTGTGAGGTGTGTGTGAGAGTGAGTGTGATCTGATGTGTGTGTATGTGTGTGTGTGTGCGTGTGGATCTTCCGCCGCTGCAGGACCTTGATGCGCTTGTAACCATGCTAGCATGGTTACTAACGTATCCACACCACTCCCGTGCGAGCGAGGGACGGGGGAAGGGGGGTGTTGTACAGTACTCACCTCCTTGACAGCCGTGTCAGTTCGGGGAATGCGCGGGGGGGGGGAGGGGGGGGAGTACAGTACTCACCTCCGTGACAGCCGTGTCAGTTCGGGGAATGCGCGGGGGGGAGGGGGGCGGGGCCAGAGCTAGCGTGCATTGCGTGAGGGGGGCGGGGCGTGGCCGAATTGCCAATGCCTGCAGGGTGCCGGGGCGAGAGGCCAATCTGTGGGGGGGGCGGAGCCTGGGCGAGCGGCTGGCCAATCCGTGTGGGGACGCAGCCTGGGCGAGCGGCCAATCTGTGTGGGGGGGCGGGGCCATGGCGAGCCCAGCGGCCAATCAGCTTTGTGTCACCGTAAGGACACAATTTTGGAGCATGACAGACAGACAGACAGACAGACAGATAGACAGACAGACAGACAGACAGACAGAATAAGGCAATTATATATATAGATTTCTCCAATTGGAGCTACTTGCTATTAGTATTGTACCTACTACATATTGAGATAGGATCTTGGAGAGGGGAATACCCCTTTAAATGGAGCCTATTATTAAAGTTGTGATTAAGATGCCCCCGACATTACCCTTGTAAAATCACCATTTAGATAAAACTGCCATGTCCTGCTCTCAATACTTTTCTGGTTGGTGCAGAATTTACTCCATGTGGACGTCCCACGGTAAGCACTGGCTGATATGTGAGATAGGACTTGAATCTCGACAGATTGAGCGTGTGAAGAATGCAGAGAGTGTGACTACTTACCGTTGAGTTGGCCATTAACAGCAGAATGTGGCATTTCATTACATGGGTTTTTACTTAACTAGTTTTTACATTTTGGAATGTTACATTTTAAATGTGAATGTGATGTCATTACAAAAAGAAATAATAAGCGATACTCAAAAAAAGAGCTTTTAACCATCTCAGTTTTGTACCTGCATCCTGGTAAAAACAATGAATTAAAGTTGTACATCTACAAAGTATTTATGAGCACTGTCCTAAACTGACTGAGCTTTCATAACCACAGCTTTATTGATAGGTTCACGGAATTGACTTTTCCATGTTTTAATACTATTTGAGCTGCAGGGGTGCATGGGACAACCACTGTGCAGGCAGAAGGCATCTAAAAAATAGATTGTCAGGAGCCTAGAAAATGTCTAAATTTTAAAGGGTTGTCCATTACTATGATGTTGATAATCTATACTACAATAGGTTACCAATATCAAATCAATGAGGGTCCATTACCCGGAACCCCCACCGACCAGCTGTTACCAACAATGGCCAGATATAATTAGTGTATTGAACAGAATACCATAGCTCTGTATGCTGTTTTGTAGCCACCCTTGGGTACTGCAGATTAGACTTTGTTCACTGTTGCAAACCCTGGTAACAGCTGATCAGGGTGGATGCAAGGTGTCAGGCTTCCACCACACTGATGCTATGGATAGAGTAAGTCATCAGTATCATAATTGTGGATAACTCACTTTAAGGGAATCTCTCAGCAGGTTTTTGCTATGTAATCTGATGGCAGCATGCTGCAAGGGTTAAAACATAGAATTCAGGGCCACCTGTCTTGTCAAGGTTGATCAGTTGTTTATTTGTTATGTGTGTTTAAGCAGCAGGACATAGCAGGATTATTCATTGCTGGGACTATAATATTAAGCACATGGCAGTCCGGCACACCCCCTCCTCTGATCAACATCTCACTGTCTATGTACAATCTCTATAGAGAGTCTGGTGTGGGCGGGAACAGCTCTCTCAGCTCCGCTACATGGCTAAATCTAACAATTCTGATTGTGTCACAACGGCTGCACCCAGTAATCTAAGTGATACATAGTTGGATTCAGGATCTCTTTGCCTACAATATGCTGCTTTCAGATGAGGTAGGAAAAACTTGCAGACAGATTTCCTCTAAAGACGGCTTTTGTCATATACTTGATCATACAAGCTGCATAATATTGAGTTTCTTGTGTTTCCTCTTTTCTTTAATGACGTTTTTTGTACTTTTCTGGATTAACTTCCTCTTATGGTTGATTGATGATCTGGCGGACTGCATGTTGCAGCACATACAATATAACAGTCCAGAGTGTCTACCAGTGTCAACCAGAGTATCTGCCATTCAAACTCAATCTTCTTCACCTGTCTCTACATTCTAGGTGACATGAAAAGCCAAAACCTGAGTTCCTCTGGCATTGCTACCCTTTTTCCCAAATACTTTTCTTCAGTCATCTACCATCTCATTGTCTTGTACTCTCAGCTTCTGTTCTCATTATTGGGGAAGACAAGTGTGTGGAGACAAGTCATTCATCTTATGATCTTATAAGATCACAAGGTGATCTTTTGCCAAAAATAGGATCAGATCTCATTATAAAAATTCAGCAAACATATCCTAGAAATGCCTTCTTGAATCCCTCTAACGGGTTTATTTGTGAGCTTTTTTCTTTTTGCAAAAAATCTACAGATTGAATGCACCTTTAAATTTAACATAAGGTTCTTAGTAGAAGCTATTATTCTCTATACTGATTTTCACACGGAGCATAAACATTGAAGTGGAGTTTATTATAGTGAGAAAATACTGTTTCGTGTGTTCCTTCCCTCTGCAGATTTTGTGGTAAGCCTTTCATTACAGTTATTTCAATGATCAGATTAATCTGACACTGGCACCCAATTGTGTAATATATATTTATAGATAAATACTTAAAAAGGATCCCCTCCCAGGCTCCCGGATTATTGAGACTTCATTCTCTTACTATATGTGTGGCAATTACCAGGTAATTCTGTTTTCATATTAGTAGTTTAGTTCCATGTAGTTTATAATCATTCTTTCCTTGATCTAATGGAATAGGCATGTTGCAAGGAGAAAATAAATGTGTAGTTGATGGTGACCCTCAGCTGCACTGGATTAGAAAAAAACCTGTGTAAAACAAAAACTCCCTGACATCTTGCCTATGGTAAATAAGGCAGATCCATTAGAGAAGAAGGAACAAGATTCCGAAATGACTCATTAGGGGGTTAAAGAGGTATCTTAGAAGGAATCTGTCAGCAGGATTTTAACCTCCCAATATGCACATGTAGCTCTGTCAAAGACAAGAAGAGAATACGTTGAGCAAAGATATAACACAACACACTTGTTTTTGCTCCCATTTTTCATGAGATGAACGCTAAGATCTAAGATTTTTTTATGTACACAAAAGGCCTTTTTCTCTCAAATATTATTCACAAATTTGTCGAAATCTGTGTTAGTGAGCACTTCTCCTTTGTAGAGATAATCCATCCATCTCACAGGTGTGGCATATCAAGATGCTGATTGGACAGTATGATTATTGTACAGGTGCATCTTAGGCTGGCCACAATAAAAGGCCACTCTAAAATGTGCAGTTTTACAGTATTTGGGGGTCCGGTGGGGGTGTGTGTGTCAGAAAATCAATTAATATGTGGTGTGACCACCATTTGCCTCTCACAGTGCAACACATCTCTTTTGCATAAAGTTGATTAGGTTGTTGATTGTGGCCTGTGGAATTTTGGTCCAATCCTCTTCAATGGATGTGCCAATTTACTGGATATTGGCAGGACCTTGAACATGCTGCCATATACGACGATCCAGATCATCTCAACAAGCTCAATGGGTGACATGCTGGGGAGAGGCCAGGCAGTGCAAGAACACCAGCACTACAGAAGATATAAAGTAATCAGCCGTTGTCACTATAAGTTTATGGAGCTGTGCAGCTTTGTAACTGTTCAGTCCCGGGCAAAAGCGGCATCGGGAATAGCTGATCGGCGAGGGTGCTGGGTGTCGCACCCTCACCAATCAGACATGATGACTAGTGATATGTGAGCACTACCATGCTTGGGTGCTTGTACTCATAACAAGCAGTTGGATGCTCAGTAGGGCGCGACTTGAGTATCGAGCATAAAGGACGTCAATGGGAAACTCGAGGATTTTTCCACAAGATCTTTGGGAAAAATGCTTGCATTCCACATTGACTTCCATTATACTTGGTACTTAAGTCACTCCCATCTAAGAATCCAACTGCTCGTTACAAGTACTGAGCACCCAAGCATGGTAGTGCTCACTCATCACTACTAATAACCTATCAATGATCATCAACGTGAAAGTCCAGAACAACCCCTTTACCGCAGTTGTTTGATAAGTCTTTGTAATGTTCATACAAGATATTTAGATAGTCCTGGTAAGCATGATCCAAAAGCATTACTGTCTCAGAATTACTACAGTGTGATTTATATTCTCAGATTAGGTGCATTTAGGAGCTACATGATTTGTGACAGTCTCTGAAATGCACTAAAAATGACAGTTGTCCCATATTCATCTAAATCCATTGGACATGCTTATCTTATGTGTCTTAAGGGTATTGCACAGTAATCTCAAAGGAAGAAGTTACTATGGGAACATGAATGACACATTACCAGCAGCGTGTATACATTGTGACACTATTAGCCTTTTCTTTGTTAATCAATGTTGTTCTGTTAGGAATGGATTTATTCATGTAATAAAGAAAATATTAACATTTTTTTTTCAACTGAAACAAAAGTTACTGGTAAGGGCACATGTCACATTTTTTTTCTCTTAAAAAATACAGCATTATACTGTTATAGCAAAGTGAATGAGATTTCTGAAATGTTGCCTGTTTTCCTTGCAGATTTGAAGCAGTCTCAAATCTGCAATAAGTCCATGTTTCCGGCAACTTTGCAGTGTTTTTCACAGTTCTAATGTATGAGAAAAAAAACCCCAATAAACATTTAGTAAGTTAAAGGGAACCTGTCAGGTGCAATATGCACCAAGAACCACGAGCAGTTCTAGGTGCATATTGCTAATCCCTGCCTAACTGTCCCTGTATACACTAGCATAGATAAAGAGATCTTTAGAAAAAGTATTTCTAAAGATCTTTTATCTTATGTTAATGAGCGCAGGAACTAGTCCCAAGCATGTTTCTCCCCTTGGCTAGTCGGCCCACATAGCATGCTAGCACGTCTCTGTGGGCGTACTAACATGCTAATAAGCCCCCAGCAACGCCACACATACCTCACTGTTCACAGAGGATAGATGCGCACTGGGCATGATCCGGAGTCCTCAGCACTTCCAGTCATGCGCACTGTACCTCATTGAAGCTGGGAAGCTCATGTGGCACCCCAGGGTCCGGGAGCCACAGTAGTGTTGCTCTCTTCACCGGGGGGGTGATGCTATGCCTGGAGGCAAGGAGGGGGTTTCTCATGTTAGGTATCTTAACATTCAACACTTTTTAACTCCTGGCCAGTAGGGGGAGCTCAAAACCTGTTTGGAAGGGAGCTTCCCTGTGGATCCTGGCCTGTAGGATGGGTTACACACACACAGGAACAGGAAGAGAAACACTGGAGTCAAGCAGAGGCAAAGAACAAGCACAGTGGCTGAAATTGAGCTGTCTCCCAAACTCTCCTAGGACCTGGCGCGGTAGCAGGACACCGGGGTCCTCGACTGTTGGGTGCTAAAGCCCCATCAGTGAAGCCCAGAGGGCATGAGATTTCAAGTCCCCTGGCTCAAAGAAAGCCGAAAGGTAAAGCAGCACAATAGAGTCCGGGGCCGCAGCTACACAGGCGGTGCCCTCGACTGGCTCGCGCTGCCCGCCATAAGGGAAAGGACAAACAACAACTAGGAAGAGGGTCACTGTGTGGCTCCAAGCCATAGAGACTCACACTTATAGTGCAATAAGGAAGGCCTCCAACCCACCTGGCAAGGTGAATCCCCTCATTGCTTCCAGGTTTTTTCAGCTGGCACCTATACACACTTGTACGATGTGCAGGTCAGTCTTTTGAAATATTTGCAGTGAGTTTTTTTCTGACTGAGCACTCCGCCCTATAAACCAGGCTGTGTTCACAATCCTTATACCAGGAGTCCCAGCTGCCCAGACATGGAGGTTAGTCCAGATAGTGGCATTTTAAGTTAGATTTTTAGTCTAGCTGCCCAGACAAGGATGTTTTTAACCTAGATAGTGGCATTTCAATTAGGGACCCGGAATATTGAGATTTACCTTGCCGTTTGGTTTCCGGGCTTACATGCATTGGCCAATTCCTAAACTAAAAATCTCATTTTTTCATATAGCAGTAATGCAGTACCAGAGTTCCCTTATACATTGATGGCATTTAGTGTGCGGCTGTATCCATTTTGTATTTGCTAGGTTTTTTCAGCTGGCACCTATACACACTTGTAGGATGTGCAGGTCAGTCTTTTGAAATATTTGCTTCCAGGCTGACCGGACCCCCATCATCTTCTGGAATAGACTCCCGGGCCTGTATTAACAACTGGCAAGTAAAGGTAAAGGAAACTACAGCCCCCTGTGTTGTCCAGTTATTACCGGCGTTCTCAGTCCTGCACCCCATTGTTAAATCACAGAGACTACCACGCCCATCCTCCCCGGGGCCTAGTTCTACCTGTGGAGAGCTGCAACACCCGAGCTGCATCACCATCTGCCCTAGAAGAGAGAATTTCCCAGTGGCAGCTTATAATTGGCCGAACATCACAGGTGGCATCACAAACTGTGGATCCAGTGTATTCAGGTACCTGCGTATTCAGGGACTGCCGTATCCAGTTACTGGCATATTCTTAGACTCTAGCCTTGTCTGTGTGTTCTATATTTGAAGTCTTGCTGTGCTTCCTGATATCCTGCCATGTTCCCGAAGTCCTGCAGTATCTCGTGAATAAAATCGTGTTTGCATGTTCAACCGGAAGTCCTGCGTACCTGCTGTGCCGGCATCACCCGCTGAGTTTCACGCCTGGTGTGCCCACATCATTCTGCTGCAGTCCAGATCTGTTGTGCCTGAACCACCCTGCTGCGGCTTATTCCTGAGATCCTGAGCTTCAGGACCTATGCCTGGTGATCTGTGCCTGATGTCATGTGCCAGATAACTTGTGCTGGCTGATTACCCATGCCTGATGACCTGTGCCAGCTGATGTCCCGTGCCGGATGTCCTATGCCTGATGTCCTATGCTGATGTCCTGTGCCTCAGGTCCTGTGCCAGATGACCTGTGCCAGCTGATGACCCATGCCGGATGACCTGTGCCTCATGTCCCTTCTTTGTTGGTACCTATCCTGCCCGTTCCTCATCTGGACTGTGCCTTTTGTGGTGCTCTTAGTTGCAGTTCTCTCAGTCCTGCTGTGACCCTGTGCTGCTCAGCTGCCACAGTCTCGGTTGCAGACATGGGCGTGGCACTTGGTGTTCTGCCTCACGGCAGACACTTAGTCAAGCCCCTGCCACTAAAGGGTAAGACTGGGTTTCCCTGTGGTCCAGTGGGTCCACTATACCCCCTTGCTCACCACCTCATCCCCGACGGGGAGTGTAACACTATGGAACATTGATCTGACTCTCCATAGGCTTTGAGCAGTAGCTACTTTCAATTCACGCTGCGCTCTGCGAGACCCACCAACTCTGATGAGCGTTGACATCAGTAACTTTACCGCTCTTAACAATTTCTGTGCAACACCCAGTGCAACATTAGTGATGTCACTGCTCTTCACAGTTGCCGGGTGTCGTGCAGTACAGCAAGAGCTAGGAGAGGCTGCTGCTCAAAGCCTATGGTGAGTCAGAATGGGAGGCATCATCCCGTCAATCAGGAAAGGAGGACGGCAATCGGCGGCAGGAGGGGGGAAAGGAGCAGAAAATGAGCCCGCCCATCTGGCCAACACAGGTAATTAGGATATGTACAGCCCCTGTGTCAGCGGCCGAGCCGCTCGGATCCGGAACCGCGGTGGCTTGAGGGGTCTCCAGATCCGGGGGTTTGCGCGGTCACTCGAGTTTGAAAAGGGTGGTATATACAGGGGAGTTAGAAGTTCGTGACGCCACCCACGATGCGTGGTAACATGGAGTACCACCGCTGCTGTTGGTGGGGGAGCCCGGTGGCGGTGGTATGGCAGCAAGGTGTTTAACCCCTACGTGGGTAGGGGGGTAGTGCCCCGGGGCCCGGTGGTTGTGCAGGGGGGGGTGCCGTTGGGAAAAGGAAGGGTCTCTACGTACTCACTCAGTCAAGAATACTGACACCGACAGTTTGTAAACCAGAGTTCTGAGCACCGCTGTAGCAAGGAGGGAGCACGCTTGGATCCAAGCCCTTGGTGTTGCTTGTTAGCCTGTGGCCTTTTCCGTGGCACCTTCTCACTTGTTGGACCCTATAGTCTGGAACTAATCGGATCCCGCTCACCCGTATGGCTAACGGAGTGAGCTTGCCCTCAGGGTTCACGCTTGGGATTTGGTGGACTGTACTTTTGGAAAAGTCCTATCCCCTCGTTGCGCTAGTACCCCGATTTTGGAGCGGGTGAGGGATGAATCTTGAAGACTTCACCCCCGTCGGGTAAATTACCAGGACGCTTGAAGCTACTTCCCGATCCATGTACCCCATCGTGCCCTGGCCCCTGCCAGGAAATTGTCTCAAGGCCGCCGGCTGCCCTCCTCGGCAAGTCCGTGCCCCTTGACACGATCCCCTGGGACCGGGGTTCCAGCTCCTACCAGGCCCAGACCAACGTCTGCCACCTAGGATTCTACAAGGAGCCCAGCTCCTCAACCTTCATTCTCCACTTCACAACTCCTCTCACTTTTTCCTACCAACCCCCCAAGTGGGCGGCCCTATTCCCTTCAGGCCCCCTAATGGTGTTTCTGGTGGGTATGATGTAAAGTGTTCCTAGTGTTTTGACTGGCTCTGATCTTACCAACACCAAAGAACAGGGATCCGTAACCAAGGAGGATGCGGATACTGTGCAGAAGGGCAGATTGCACAATACCCTGTGACAACCTGATAGGCCAGGGTGTCACACATACCTAACAGCCAAGTTTTATAAAGTTATTTTTGGGGTCTGGAAGGGGAATCAGGGTCAAGGTGCACCTTCATAGAATGCAGCCCAGGAGCTGCAGAAGGTGATTCTTTTAGTTTAATAGGTAAAAATCTGGTGACAGGTTCCCTTTAACACACATGGGGCTGTGGCAGGCACCATTATCTCAAGCCTTCATAGAAGTTGTGACTTTCAGAACCCCAATAGGTGAGTGTTATTTCATGCACATTGCACTTTTATACCTAATAAGACCCTATTTTGCGCTCTTTGTCCTCAGCTTTATATCTGCCTCTTATATTATAGTGTGTGACTGTTCTGTGTTTTGTAAATATTATGCATTATGAACAGATACACACCTGTTCACACTATTGGAAGTGCTGCCAGTCTTTTTTTTGTTGTATCTAAGGCCTAAAACACACTTCCGCATAAAAAACGTACATGTCTCACGTTCCGTTTTTCGGGTCCGTGTTCCGTTTTTTATGGGTGTTTCTCCAGTACGTATGACATCCGTGTGATGGCGTATGCTAGCCGTGTGTGGGTGTGGAATGGCTGTGTATGCGTACGTGTAATGTCCGTGTGAAATGATCCGTGTGTGATGCTCAATGTCACTAATACATGTCGACTGACAGCAGACAGAGTTGCGCGATGAGAATGAACTCGGGTGAACTTCACCCGACTTCATTGCCATACCGCAGCTCTGTCTGGGTGTCACGTACTAATTAGCGGTCACCTGTGAAGGACTCACCGGTGACCGCTAATACCCTGAGTGACTGAAGTGAGCAGCGCGATTTGCGCTGCCATCACTCAGGCTACCCGCGGCTAGCTGGAGTCCTCCCCCCGAGACCGCAACTCACCTGTGACTTCATCGCTGTCACTCGGGCAACTTGCTGTCACAATTGGAGGATCCAGCGGTGGCCGCGAGTAACCTGAGTGACATCATCGCTGATCGCGCTACTCACCTCAGTTGCTGCCTGGAGCTGACAGTAGCGACGATGTTCTTCTGCAGCTCCTGTCACCTTCATGTAGCAGAACTGGAAGCGACGCGGGACCTCCGTGGATTACGCCAGACATGGATGGGTTTTTGGGGCTTAATAAAGTGGTGAACGAGGGTATTTGTTAGTGTTTTTTATTGCAAATAAAGGATTTTTTTAATTAACTTATTTACTTATTATTTATTATTTTATTATTTATTATTATTATTATTTTATTTATTAACTTTATTAATTTTTGTTTATTAACTTTAAATTACAGGTTAATCATTGGGGGTGTCTCATAGACGCCTGCAATGATTAACCTAGGACTTAGGCGGGCTTTGCACGTTGCGACATCGCAAGCCAATGCTGCGATGTCGCACGCGATAGTCCCCACCCCTGTCGCAGGTTTGATATCTTGTGATAGCTGGCGTAGCGATAATTATCGCTACGCCAGCTTCACATGCACTCACCTGCCCTGCGACCGTCGCTCTGGCCGTCGACTCGCCTCCTTCCTAAGGGGGCGTGTCGTGCGGCGTCACAGCGACGTCACACAGCAGGCGGCCAATGGCGGCGGAGGGGCGGAGATGAGCAGGATGTAAACATCCCGCCCACCTCCTTCCTTCTGTATAGCCGCTGGCGGCAGGTAAGGAGAAGTTCCTCGCTCCTGCGGCTTCACACACAGCGATGTGTGCTGCCGCAGGAACTAGGAACTACATCGTACCTGTCGCGGCACCGGCATTATGGAAATGTTGGAGCCTGCACCGATGATACGATAACAACGCTTTTGCGCTCGTTCATCATATCATCTAGGATTTACACACTACGACATCGCAAGTGACGCCGGATGTGCATCACTTTCGATTTGACCCCACCGACATCGCACCTGCGATGTCGTAGTGTGCAAAGCCGCCCTTAGTGGCAGCTATGGGTTGCTGCCATTAACTCCTTATTACCCCGGTTGCCATCGCACCAGGGCAAATCAGGAAGAGCCGGGTAGAGTTCCAGAACTATCGCATCTAATGGGTGCGGCAATTCTGGGCAGCTGCTGGCTGATATTTTTAGGCTGCGGGGCTCTCCATAATGTGGAGCGCCCCATCCTGAGAATACCAGCCTTCAGCCGTATGGCTTTACCTTGGCTAGTATCAAAATTGGGGGGGACCGCACGTCGGTTTTTTTAAATTAATTAATTATTTATTTTACTGCAGAGTATATTCCCACCCACCGGCGGCTGTGAGTATGCGACAGGGGAAGATACAGACCGAGCGCCAAAGGGATCATGACTGAGAACAGCAGAAAAAAAAGGTAAGTAGACTAACATTTAACAAAAAAAAACCAAAAACCCAACATCGTTCGTTTAAAAACGCACACAGACGGTACGTGCTGAACACAGACATGCTACGTGTGCCGTCCATGCAGGCACGGACCCATTGACTTTATCGGGTCCGTGCCTGCGTGCTGACCGCCAAAACGGACAGGTCGGCCGCGTGGGAAAACGCACACACGTACTAACCACACGGACACACGTTCCATGTGATTATACGTGTGTGTGCCATCTACCATAGGGTAACATTGGTCAACGTTACCCCTGCCACCGGTAGCGGAGCCCGCAGCGTCTGTGGGAGAGGGCCCAGACCTGCGGCCCCCGGGCCCTACCTTTACCACCGCCCTGGCACCCGTCCCGGCTTCCATCCCAGCTGCGACGGAGAGGACGACGGCCCTGGCAGTCCGCTCGGCCGCAACGGAGGCGACCCTCGCCCAGAAGCCAGCACCGCGAGTCCCGCTGACCGCTCCCAGACACCCGGCCTCGGCTGAGGCACGGCGGGGATGCAGCTGCCAGGAGGCAGAGCAGGCCATGTCACAGCGGGGTCCCTCATTACCGAAGGTACTGGTCGTAGCCGGCACGGAGGGACTCCGGCTGGGCCCATCCCCCACCCCGCCTGAACCGGAGCAAGCAGAAAGTGCTCTGCACCGGGAGCGGCAGCAAAGACAGCTGCGCCGCGGGATTGCTGATTAAGAAAGAAAAGTTGGAGCATGGTAGCGGTGCCCGGTTACCTTGCTGTCGGTCCCCATTGGGACTCTGCTGACATTCCAGACGGCCCTCAAGGCTAAGGAGTCCGGTTGGAGGAGCAGTCGTACCCGCATCATCGGCAGCTGAAAATGGAGTCCTGTGGGACAGTGTCACCCCTGTGTGAGGGTGGCGTTGGGGGCTCGTGCTGTTCGATGGTGGACTGTGGGAAAGCTGCAGGAGGAAGATGTACCGGAGCCAGGTGCTGTGGATGGCCCCTGGGACCCAGCTAACAGTCCCCGTTGGGACTCTACGGCAAGTCTCCGTTAGGACCCTACAGTTTTGTTTGTGGTAGCCCGTTGGCTACGAAGCACTGTTGTCCCCGTGGGACTGTCCTTAATCCTTGCGAAAGGAACTGCTTACGGATAAGTCCGAGAACTTGCAGGGCAACCAC
Source organism: Anomaloglossus baeobatrachus (assembly GCF_048569485.1). Classification (NCBI taxonomy): domain Eukaryota; kingdom Metazoa; phylum Chordata; class Amphibia; order Anura; family Aromobatidae; genus Anomaloglossus; species Anomaloglossus baeobatrachus. The sequence goes on from NC_134354.1 coordinate 625,936,438, forward strand.
GAACTTGTGGAATGTAAATAAAAATGTTTTTGGGCTTGATACCGTTGCCGCCTCCGGAGAGGCTGATTTGGAGGATGGGCCTGGAGGAAAATGATGGCCCAGGCCCGCCACTACCGTAACTGGTGGCGATCCTCCGGGGGTTAAGGGGTTCCCCATGGACGTGGGTCCCCTGAAAGAGACAGAACCCGCTCGGGCAACTTGGTGCTGGACTGGGGTCAAGGGGTGCTGCCCATTTGCTTAGGGGCAGCATCAGGGCCAGGTTGCTTGGGTGGGAGAACAGCGGAAGCCGTACCGTTTAGTAACGTTTAAGAAATGTGCCTCCCGATGTGGGAAGATTGAAAATGCTTGTTACATGTTTTACCGTTTTTTTATCTTTTACAGTTAAAATAAAACCGGTGATGGACGGGCAGCCCGCGGACGGTCTGCATTTTACTAAGGGGGAATGTGGCGCCCTGGACAAGCCAGGTCGTCACAGGAACTACACCAACACACCCCACACCCCGGTTAGGCACACCGAAGCCAAACACAAAATCCTTGTTGCCTCCCTCCAGGGGCTGATGTCCACACCAGGGGGTGGGCCAGGCGGTTGGTCCCGCCCACCGAGGAGTTCACAGTCCTGGAGGCGGGAAAAAGGAGTCAGATCAGTTAGGGAGTTGGAGAAGGAAGTGGTAGTAGAGGAGACTGACCGTGTCCGGGTGTGTGGCTCGGACGTAACAGCAAGGTTGGCAGATGGTGGTGACCGTCTGCAGGAGAGGCCGATTAGAGTGAGCCGTAAGGACCGTTGATGAGCGGTGGCCCGGCGGTACCGGACCGGTGAACAAAGAGAAGCCGGCACCATCCGGCAGGGCTTACGGACCAGGCTAGGAGTCACCGTGAAATTGGTCAAATCCGTTAGCGAATGGAACCTCCGGGGTTTCCCAGCAGTCAAGACCCGATTGAAGGCAACAGCTCAAACCGTAAAAGGAAACACAGTCACTGCCAAGGCTATAGTTCCCAGGGCCAGAGCCTGCGGGCAAAAGGGGCTCCTTCAGCACCCATCTAAGCTGGGGAGCGGGTTACCGGTGGGAACCCATTGGGACCGTACACACTACACAAGTGCAGGGAAAGGCAGTCACCATCAACCTGCCGGGAGGAGAAACACCGCAGCCGTCTGTGGGACCCGTCCATCCAGCTGTTTGTTTTACCGGAGACTTTGCATTCATCATTGGCTGAGTGAGTACCACCGTGCCGTGCGGCACAGTGCTGCCCCCGCGACCCTGCACCTCACCAGGCCCCGTAACCCGCCTGCCATCCATCCCTACCCCTCATCGGTTCCCGGGACAACCAACCCCCCTACCCACGGAGGGGAAGAACCAACACCCGAGCTGCTCCCTGTCATCGCTCCCGGGATCCCCGTCCAGAGCAGCGGTGGTGTCACAACCTCACCACAACCATGGGTGGCGTCATGGACAATATCCCTAAACCCAAACCACCCCCTTTCACTCACGGGCGAGGAGTGTCGCTCGAGTCCCCGGGATCCGGCCCACCGCTCAAGCCACCACCGAGCAGCAGCAGCAGTCGAACCCGAGCAGTGGGTGAGCGCAGCGTCCCCTCCTCCGCCCGCAACATCTCCGTGTCTCCGGTATGTGCAAAGACGTACCAAACACGTACCGGAGGCACGGATGTGTGTTGCAGGCCTAATATGGAGTGATGTGCTTTACACTGGCTGTGCACTCCAGCCCCCACCTTAAACATTGGCCACAGGTGCTTTTATTATTTAGTAGTGGGTCTATCTTCACCCAAACATGTAAGTTTTTTAAACCTAGTCAGAGGCAGAAAGAAAGAGTAAAGGGGGCTTTACACGCAACGACATCGCTAACGAAATGTCGTTGGGGTCACGGAATTCGTGACACACATCCGGCCTTGTTAGCGACGTCATTGCGTGTGAAACGCATGAACGACCACTAACGATCAAAATTACTCACCTAATCGTTGATCGTTGACATGTTGTTCTAATCCCAAATATCGTTGCTGTTGCAGGACGCAGGTTGTTCGTCGTTCCTGCGGCAACACACATCGCTATGTGTGACACCGCAGAAACGAGGACAACATCGTACCTGCGACCGCCGGCATTGAGGAAGGAAGTAGGTGGGCGGGATGTTACGGCTGCTCATCTCCACCCCTCCGCTTCTATTGGACGCCTGCTGTGTGACGTCGCTGTGACGCCGAACGAACCGCCCCCATAGAAAGGAGGCAGTTCGCTGGCCACAGCGACGTCGCTAGGAAGGTAAGTATGTGTGACGGGTATTAGCGATGTTGTGCGCCATGGGCAGCGATTTGCCCGTGACGCACAACCGACGGGGGAGGGTGCTTTCACCAGCGACATCACTAGTGATGTCACTGTGTGTAAAGTGGCCTTAAGACCCAGAACAATGAGGTTGCCGTGATGTGGCTGCTAGGCAGATATTAAGATGGGGACCGGAATCTGGCCCGAAACTGGATTTTAGAAACCAGATCACTAGATCACTAACTTCAACCAATTGGGCTACACTTAGGGGTACTTTACACGCTGCGACATCGCTAGCGATTGCTAGCGATGTTGAGCGCGATAGCACCCGCCCCCGTCGTACATGCAACATTTGGTGCTCGCTGCCGTAGCGAACATTATCGCTACGGCAGCGTTACCTGCATGTACCTTGTCAGCGACGTCGCTGTGACCGCCGAACAATCCCTCCCTCAAGGGGGAGGTGGGTTCGGCGTCATAGCGACGTCACTGCGGCGTCACTAAGCGGCCGCCTAATAGAAGCGGAGGGGCGGAGCTGAGCGGGACGTAACATTCCCGCCCACCTCCTTCCTTCCGCATTGCCGGTGGACACAGGTAAGGAGATGTTCGTCGCTCCAGCGGTGTTACACAGCGATGTGTGCTGCCGCAGGAATGACGAACAACATCGTACCGGTGGCAGCAGCGATATTAAGGAAATGAACGACGTGTCAACGATCACCGTTTTGGAACAATTTTAGGATCGTTGATCGTCGCTCATTAGTGTTACACGCTGCGATGTCGCTACCGGCGCCGGATATGCGTCACTCACGACGTGACCCCGACGATATATCGGTAGCGATGTCGCAGCGTATAAAGTAACCCTAATGCTGGTATTGATAAGTCTGTGAATCCAGGCAGATCTCAGTGCAAACTGTGAGTATTCAGCACACTAGTGGTAATCTGATTTTTGGTACATGTTCTTTTCTAAGTAGGATTAATTAGGTTAAGGAGAGGGTCACACTGGTGTACAGCACCCGATGTGAGAAAATTGGATGATATATGCAAATAAAGCCCGCTTTACACATTACAATATATCTTACGATGTGTCGGCGGGGTCACGTCGTAAGTGACGCACATCCGGCATCGTAAGGTACATTGTAGTGTGTAACAGCTACGTGCAATTGCGAATGAACGGTAAAACGTTCATCGCACGCACGTCGTTCATTCCTCATGAATTGAACGTCAGGTTGTTCATCGTACCCGGGGTAGCACACATCGCAGTGTGTGACACCCTGGGAACGATGAACAGATCTTACCTGCGTCCTGCGGCTCCCGGCCAGCAATGCGGAAGGAAAGAGGTGGACGGGATGTTTACGTCCCGCTCATCTCCGCCCCTCCGCTTCTATTGGCCGGCTGCCGCATGACGTCGATGTGACGCCGAACGTCCCTCCCACTCCAGGAAGTTGACGTTCACCGCCCACATCAAGGTCGTATGGACGGGTAAGTACGTATGACGGGGGTTAATCGTTTGTTCGGCACATTCAACAAAATTGAACGTGTCGCACATATGATGGGGGCGGTTACGATCGCATACGAAATCGTATGCAGAATCGTAACATGTAAAGCAGGCTTAACACTTGGCTCAAGCTGTGCTGCGAGTGTGAGCCGAGTGTCATTCTACTGTGCTTACTGTACATTCTCTTGCATGCCTGAGCCGAATCACAGATGAGAAGACGATGGAGGAATTAATCTCTCCATTTTCTCCATTGCTTATCTCTGCGTATATCGGAGTGCACTCAGATGAGATCTGAGTGCTGTCCGATGTTTCACACTTACCTATAGCGTTGTATGGCTGGCGTAATCCAATATACGCTGCCAAACGCAGGATGCTGCAATTTTTTTTCTCATGCTAATTCGGAATGAGAAAAAAATCTCAAACATGCTGTGCCTCATTGAATAACATTGGTCAGAGGGCAATACAAGATTTTCTCGCATTGCACTCCTCTGTATTATATGCCAGTGTGATGGTACCCTAATAGTGTTATTTTTGTATTATGATGACCTCTCCTCATAGGGCCCATCATCTCAGATATAGTTTATGGATGAACTTTAGACAAGATAAAGCACACAGCTTGGGGCTGCATGCTGCAGCTGTCTACTTTACCTGCGCTGGTTATCACAAATAGGCAGGAGACCAAATGTCAAAGTGGCGTAATACTCTGACAACATTGTTCCCAAAGCGATCTGTGTTTTAGAAATGCATTTTTCCATCCATTTCAGCATTTTTACAGCCCTGCCAGACATCCTGGGAGGTTCTATCAGAAAATTATTCAAGTTTGCCATTGACTTGCATTAGATTTATTATTCATGACAAATACACGAATAGAAATATTCAAGATAGATAATCTGACTCCAGATATTTTAGCATTCAATCATCACTATACTTTCCCTATTCTGACACTGACAACTTTACTGCAATGGACTACTGAGACTGATAGAATTCATCTATTAATGACCCAAGCCTATAAGGGTTACAAAAATCAATACCTTTACTGTTTTAGACCATCTGGGATTCAGAGAATATCCCTAATTTTTTAGATCTGAATGTTCTTGATACAATTTCCCTGGATGCTATTAGATCCACTGTATTTCACCTCTTTATAGCTAATTAATAGGGTACTGTATGTGTGGCGCTCCTGAGGCTTCAGTCGCCACAGAGTATTGCACCCAAATTTGGGTGTAATGCTAAACCCGGATCCTGAGGAGGATAATACCGGTTTCACCACTTACACACTTAAATACACACCAGGTTGCCCTGTTCCCACTGTGGACTGGGCTAGGATAGGGCAGTAAAGGGGTCGCCGACAGAGTGGCATTTACAGGATGCTGTTAGGAACTGGTAACTGTGGACGATCACAAAAAATCCCATTAATCCACAAAAAACAAAAACCACAAGAGTAGTTGGAAACTAAGCTGACCGCAATCCCCTATCTATCGAACAACACTAGAAGTAGCAGTGGGATGTTCCTAACACACCTAGACACTTCGTCACTGGCGGACAAACTTGCTACGCCTCAAAGATAGAAATGAGAACTCCTAACTTGCCTCAGAGCAGTCCCCATAGGAATAGCAAGCCCCCAACATGTAACGACGGTGATGTAAGAAAACACAATGCACAGATAGAAAATATAGATTAGCAAAGGTGAGGCCCGACTTACTAGATACAAAAGGACAGGAAAGATAACTGATTGTGGCCAGCAAAAAACCCTGCAAAAAATACCAAACTCCTCATAGAAAAAAAAACTTAAGACCACACGGTCTTCCCCCACGATATCAGGTACTCTTGTGCCAGACACTTTGAACAGAACTGCAGATATAATGGGAAGGAACAAATTAAAGAACAAATAATATTCAAAAAGTGCAAATAATCAAAATCATAACAGGGAGAATCTCCCTTTCTTGCTGAAGTAACTGTCCTCTCAAAAATAGCAGAGAGCCAGATCTTCACATGCAAGAAAACAAACACAGAACAAAATGGAAAAATAACATCAACACCCGTAGGTGCAAAACCAGCTGTTAAGCAAAGAAAACCTGCAGACTTATTTGGAGTGAATTCTGGCGCAGGATAAATAGAGCAAACTGAAGGACAAACTCCAAGCCATCTTTAGAGACAGAAGCAAATATTTATCACCTGCAGCCGCCAGCAGAAACTGCTCACCTATATACAACAGGCTGGTCTGCAATAGGACTTCCTGGATTCCTAATTAATTCCAACACCTGTTTGAGTCACAGATTCAGACTCAGCTTCATTACCATTCCTGGCCACTAGACGGAGCTCCACACCAGAACCTACTCGGATGACATTCACAACAAGATGCCCTCAAACAGGGGCCCCAGTCCCACTAGCTTAGGATCTGAGAGGGGGGAGGTGCAGCCAGCAGGGAGAGTCAGGAGCCAGCACAACAGTTAGAGAGTTCTCCAGCAGGAGAACAATGGAGCAGACGCGTTTCACAGGTGCTCCGGTGGGAAGGATGAAGAGTTCATACAATTGCCGTGGGGACAGTGTATCTGCTCCCCTTGGAATCGGTTCCACTCAGGGCGGCAGGACCCTAGGGAAGATCATACTTCACGTTGGTTTTCCAGAAATCTGCCTGGACGGGGAAAATGTCAAGCTTCCCTGACAACACAGCGCCTGAAAGCACAGTGCCAGAGACGATCCGGGGCCTCGCATAAAGCCGGACCCTATATCAGAACCGTGGCACCTGCATATAGGGACAAGAATACTACTCGTGAAAACCCGGGTCCCCATGTAGCTTCAAGCCAGTGGATCCACAGACAAGCACTTAAAGGAGGGAACCCACCGAACACCACACCGGACTGATTTCTAAAGGGATTTGGGTTAGACGGAGCCCATCATAGCAAGTAACCAGTATTACCCGGGTGAGCGGCACATCACAAAAGGGAGTAAACAACCTGGAACCGCAGCCATAGACTCTGCTTCTCTATTTCTGGCACCGCCGCTGCGCGCTTCGGCACCCGCCATTACTACTCCCCTCATCATCCTCCCTGGGGCTCGCTGCACCTGTGGGGAGCGGTACCATCCATAGCTGCTACCACCATCCGCCCCAGAGGACAGTGACAGCAGTGGCGGCCCATTCCCTGGCCGCATACCACAGGTGGCATCACGACATTCACCTCACTACTACCCCTATCATCTCTCACCTGCCATCATCTGCACGCCTCGGGGCAACGGAGCCAGGATAGGCTGCCCGTGACCATGACAGTCGACGGCTCGGCGACGAGTAGGTTAACCGCCTGCCCTGTGGGGCACTACATTTGGCGTCACGAACAAGATACCGTGCCCAGCCAAAACCTGGGTACTGTGCGCCTTCTTGGACTGTGTTTAATACTTTGCTTAAAAAGGACAATCACCATTACTTGTGCAGTGCGGGAAAAATAAGGGGCGTGTCGTCATGGGCGATACTTGCAAAGAGCCCAGAAAGGGCGCCAAAGCAAGCCTCACTGCCAGCAACTAACAGGAAACTAGAGACTGGCTGAGACATGTCCACAGATGAGGGAGATCAAGCTGTCCTCGTTGCCGGACCCGCAGCAATGGCGCAAGCACCAGCTCCAGTGTTACCCTTTTCCCTGCCATACCTTACAGGGGCAACATGGCTCCCCCAGTATTGCGGGGAGGCATATACCCTGACGGATTTCAAGGAGAGACTTTACAGTTTGTACCAGGTATACCATCTGACAGAAGGACAGAAAGCCAGTGTCCTCATCGGTCAATTGACTGGGGCAGCCCGACGTGAAGTCAAATCCTGGCCAGAGGCTGAAAAAAGAGTGGCAAAGGACATTTTCGCAAAAGTGAAGGAAACCTTTGAAACCCATACAGCGACTGAGATAAAAATGCGGTTCTATGGATGCAAGGAAAAGGTACAAGAAAGTATTCGGGACTATGCTTTAAATCTGAAGGAGGCACTAAAAGCAGTTCAGTAGGCGGACCCGGAGGAGGTGAAAGATGTGAACCATCTGCTGACTGACCAGTTCATTGAGGGACTTCTGTCTAATACCCACCGGACCCAAATGCACCTTATGTCCATGTAGAACCCTGATCTCAGCTTCGCAGAGTTCAAAGACCGGGCCATCCGACCACTGCGTAAATCGGATCGCGGCAGCATTGTGCTGAAGCCAACGGGATTATTCTCAACTACCTCAGTGCGAGTGGGAGCCAAGGAATAGTCTGCGGGTGGAAACTCCAATGATGAACTGTGGCTCCGCATGTTGGAACTGAGCAAAGGTATGGCTACTTTGACCAAAATTGTGCAATCCTGGCATGGGACTCAGCCACCCGTAACCATTGAACTGGTTTCTAGTGCTGATGATCTTCCTTGGCGGCAACGCGAGAGAGCCCCACTGCCACCGGCACCTGATCGTTTTGATGTTAATGGGCAACCAATCTGCCTACGCTGCAATAAAGTTGGACAATTTGCCCACGGGTGTGCAGCGAATACCCAAAGCCGGGTGGGCTGGGACCAGCCATCTGGCACCACCAGCAGCCAAGAAAGAATAACTGTTTTTCTTAAATGCTTTTCTTTTTCACATGCAAATGTTGATATTAATTGCATGATGATACTGCTGACTGGTAACTGTTGAAAATGTTTGAAACTGCAATGACGGTGCCTCCCATAAAGGGAAGAATGTTATTTGTTTTTGCATACAAAAATAATGCGGTGTACCAAATTTAAGTTGTTGTGGCCCGGGAGTGCCGCCATTTGCTGTGGGGGAGTGTGGCGCGCCTGAGGCTTCAGTCGCCACAGAGTTTGCACCCAAATTTGGGTGTATTGCTAAACCCAGAACCTGAGGAGGTCAGTCCAGGTTTCACCACTTACACACTCAAATACACACCAGGTTGCCCTTTTCCCATTGGGGACTGGTCTAGGGTGGGGTAATAAAGGGGTCATCGACAGAGTGGCATTTATAGGATGCCCTCAAACAGGGGTCCCAGTCCCACTAGCTTAGGACTTGGGAGGGGGGAGGTGCAGCCAGCAGGGGGAGTCAGGAGCCAACACAACAGTTAGAGAGTTCTCCAGCAAGAGAGCAACGGAGCAGATATGTTTCACAGGTGCTCCGGTAGGAAGGAGGAAGAGTTCACATGATTACCATGGGGAGAGTGTATCTGCTACCCTCGGAATCGGGGCCACTCAGGGCGGCAGGACACTAGGGAAGATCATACTTCACGTTGGTTTTCCAGAATCTGCCTGGACGGGGAAAGTTTAAAGCTTCCCTGACCACACAGCACCCGAAAGCACAGTGCCAGAGTGGATCCGGGGCCTCGCATAAAGCCGGACCCCATATCGGAACCGCGGCACCTGCATTTAGGGACAAGAGTACTACTTGTGAAAACCCGGGTCCCCATGTAGCTTCAAGCCAGTGGATCCACAGACAGGCACTTAAAGGAGGGAACCCACCGAATACCACACCGGACTAATCTCTAAAGGCATTCGGGTTCGACGGAGCCCATCATAGCAAGTGATCGGTATTACCCGGGTGAGTGGCACATCACAAAAGTGAGTAAACAACCTGGAACTGCAGCCATAGACTCTGCTTCTTTATTACCGGCACCGTCGGTCTGCTCTTTGGTGCCCACCATTACTACTCCCCTTATCATCCTCTCCGGGGCTCGCTCCACCTGTGGGGAGCGATACCATCTGTAGCTGGTACCACCATCCACCTTGGAGGACAGCGACAGCAGCGGCAGCCCATTCCCTGGCCGCATACCACAGGTGGCATCTAAACATTCACCTCACTACTACCCCCATCATCTCTCCCCTGCCTTCTTCTGTACGCCTTGGGGCAACGGAGTCGGGCTAGGCCGCCCATGACCACGACAGTCGACGGCCTGGTGACGAGTAGGTTAACCGCCTGCCCCCGTCGGGCGCTACATATGTCTTTGAAATATCCTGCATAGAGTGAATGAATATTGACCAGGTCATTAAAAGGACATTTTTTAAAATTAAATGCTTCTATTGGGGGCTAAAAAGCATTTTTTTTTCCATTGCATGAAACATTTTGCATCGGTTGGCTTTTACAAGCTATTTGTTTCCATGCAAATTTAACATTGATGTGATCCTTGATAGTAAATCAGTTGAGGGGACCTCAAGAAAATACAGGGAAGAGTCAGAAACAGGCATCCAAGGAGCATATGAAGTGGCCTCTACATGATATTTGAGTTGGGAAGAGAGTTCTGCTGCCATACAGCACTTGGCCCTTCCTTCACCCCGTCCCTCCTATTATCACAATTTCACCAATATCAAGATTTTCAGCTTGTACTTGTGCATCAGAGACTCAGGATACTGCAAGCTTGATGATGTCTGTCATGGCTCGTTTATGGGGATTCGAACAGTTGGCCTGTGGTTGCATGGTCGATTCCTATGTGTGCTGGGCTATAGCCTTTTCTTCCCTGGTCAAAGCTGATGGTTCCAATTGTCTTTGTTCTCCCTTCTTTGTTTGCTTCTCTCCAGGTGTTTCTTATTTTCCCATTTTAGTCTATATGATAACCCACTGGCGAACAAAGGCAAAAAAGGGCCCCTGTGCAAGAATAGTATATGGGCACTTTTCAGTCCAATAACTAATTAAAATTCTCAATTTCTCCTGTGTTGGAATTAGAAATGGTCCCCCTTACCTCTCGGGCCCCTGTGCGGCTGCACAGGTTGCACCAATGATATGTCCACCCCTGTGATATCCTTTATCTGTACTTCCTTGTTGGCTAGCTTTCCCTCTCTACTTTATATGAATGTGCTTTAGTTTTCTCAATCTGGGTTCTTGTATCTTCTTGCACACCTTCATCTCTGCTTGTTGGCAGTGTTTTGTGGCCTCTCCTTTGGTCCTTCAGGAGATATGAGAAACCACTTGACTGTCAGGGTTTTCATCCAGTTTTTGGGAACTTTTCGGGGTTAAAGTCCTTTGTGCCAGAGGAGGAGAGATTTCCATTCTGATTAATTAGAGTATGGAAGGAGGTCAAAAGTGTTTTTTTTGTAGTAAATGGGCAAAAAGAGGTGCTAATTGCAGACATAGGAAGGCTTTTGTCTTTATGATGGGGGATTTTGTGAGGTAGTCCTCAAAGAATCTATGGATCATGTCTATGTAACACGGTGTTTGGCTCTAAACTTGCTGAACGTCACGGCAGCATCAGATACTGTTCAGACTACTAAATATGACACTCCACACCATGCTTTCTCTGGTGGTTCTGAGGTGCACAGTATGGGCGGCTTTGCACACAACGACATCGCAAGCCGATGCTTGCGATGCCGAGCACGATAGTCCCCGCCCTCGTCGCAGCAGCGATATCTTGTGATAGCAGCCGAAGCGAACATTATTGCTACGGCAGCTTCACATGCACTCACCTGCCTTGCGACGTCGATCTGGCCGGCGACCCGCCTCCTTATTAAGGGGGCGGGTCGTGCGGCGTCATAGCGATGTCACACGGCAGGCGGCCAATAGAAGTGGAGGGGCGGAGATGAGCGGGACGTAAACATCCCGCCCACCTCTGTCATTCCGAATAGCCGGCGTGAGCTGCAGGACGCAGGTAGGAGATGTTCCTCGCTCCTGCGGCTTCACACACAGCGATGTGTGCTGCCGCAGGAACGAGGAACAACATCGTACCTGTCGCAGTCGCGTAATTATGGAATTCCCAGACACTACACCGATGATACGATTACGACGATTTTGCGCTCGTTAATCGTATCATCTAGGCTTTACACACTACGATGTCGAGTGCGACGCCGGAAGTGCGTCACTTTCGACATGACCCCTCCGACATCGCACCTGTGATGTCGTAGTGTGCAAAGTGCCCCTAAGGCTCCGTCGTCGGCCAGCTGTATGCTCATTAGTGATCATACTAGAAAAAAATTATTTCTGCAAGGCTGCTGCTTACCTTTTGAATCACATGGTGTGGGAGACCTATCACAGGTACTCTGGGCCTTTTTAAGATGGAGGTATTATGGGTGATAATAACACTAGAGCGTTCGGGAGTTCAGTAGTGGTAATATTCACTTTTTCTATGGAACCCTGTGATTTCTATGTATGCCTCTGTTCAGAAACTCTCTTATTGGATTATCAGATTGATATCACTATCTGATTCTCAGTTAACCTATTCTGCTGCCCACAGTAGACTGTGCAACACAGAGACTATATAAGGCAATTGGTACAATATTTTTAATAAAACCCAATGCCAAAAATGTGTTTTAGCATAGAATACATACATTTATGTTAGAAAAAGATATCCTCTAAAAGGTGGGCAACCCCTTTAAGTGCCCCCTCAGTAATTCCAAAAGCTTAGCGGAAACATTGATGCAAAAAAAGCAAAAATGTCACCCTACAGCAGCCTGACAATCACAGAAGATTTTTGATGTTAGGGGAAACAATTTTAATGTTGTACGCTGATTGCGAGTGCAACATCTTTTGACTATGAAAAAGAAGCAAAATATAAAATAATCGCTAATGTATTTCACAAACAGTCTCCGTCCTCTTAAATGGCAAAACAGTTGGGATGACTTCTCTACAGATTTATAAATTAATTTTGTTTTCAACTTTTTTAATTTCCTTCATTAAAGTGCCATCGTCAGATATCATCAAATTGTTACTGGATCAGGTAATAGGCTTCGTTTTATGCTGGATATTCATCTGTGAGTATAATGAGCAGCCAGAGCCATTTTGTTACTAAAATGCTCAATGTCTGAATATATGAACCTAGAAAGATTGCCAATAACATTCATATTTTATTAGGATTTTCCTGGCAGTGATTAAATATTCAGATGGACAGTGACTGTGATATTCACAAATATCATAAGTATATGCAAGAATGCAAAAATAGGCTGCGCCAATAACAGTTAAAATAACATATCAAATAGAAGTCTAAGTTACAAAGACTGTGAAACGGCGATGATTATTGTGGGCGATTCATACATAGAGAGCTGGAATACTGTCCATAATATCTCTGCAGTGAAAATGTTCGAAACTGGGTTAGCTTGATGAATAACACATTAATTAGATGATCACACCTCTTGCCTTCATTCCCATTCATCACTTTGACTGTATTCATCAACCATCTTCCATTAAAAAGACAGATTTTAGGAGTGGGCAGGACCACTATTTGTCATGCTCTGGAGAGGATAGTCATTTATTATGTTCAGGTAAATATCAGTAGGCCACTTATTAAAGATCTTCCATTACTAGGCAGCATGAATAATCCCATATTTTAATCATTTTATCTGTGTGACTAGTAATGAAACATTTATTATAAAATGTAAGCGTCTTATTTTATGCATAGATTTAATAATCAGAGTTACCGTTATATGGTATAAGTTTGTTACATCTTTTCCTTGTTTCCAAAGTACTATTTCACCAGTGGATGTGAATTCAAAGTTTTTACAGTTTTGTCCTTACGGTATCTTCAATGACAAGTGTGTTTCATTATTCAGAATTTATATTGAGAAGACTGCGTGAACATTAGGGGTCCGAATCCTCGGCTTATGATGGAAAATGGTATTTAAGCTATTTTTGGCATTGAAGATTTATTACGACTGTGTTTCTTTGAAAATAAACCCTACCCTGAAAATAAGCCCTAGCAGGAACTTTCAGAATTTTTGGCATACGGCTTAAATATATACCCTACCCCAAAAATAAACCCTAGTCGCAGTTCAATAATGAAGTGTCCATGCAGCTAAAAAAGTTAAAGAATACTGCACAACATTTCAATATCGAAAGCAGACACCCCCAAAAGAAAGAAGAAAGAAGACAGAAGACCCCGCAATCATACTCACCAGACACCGAATGGGAAGACCTGAAGTGGAACGCATGAAGGACCTGCAGTGGAACGCACACCCACACACATCAGATCGCACACCCACACACATCAGATTGCTCACACACAAACACACACCCATCAGATCGCACACACACATCAGATCGCACACACACATCAGATCACACACACACATCAGATCGCACACTCACACACATCAGATCGAACACCCACACACATCAGATCGCACACCCACACACATCAGATTGCTCACACACAAACACACACCCATCAGATCGCACACCCATCAGATCGCACACACATCAGATCGCACACACACATCAGATCACACACACACTTCAGATCGCACACTCACACACATCAGATCGCACACTCACACACATCAGATCGAACACCCACACACATCAGATAACACACACTGCCACATCAGATTGCACAAACACACACATCAGATTGCACACACATACTCATCACATCCGGCGATATACCGATTGCTTCTGACAGACGATCCTGGGATGCAGTGCAGTGGAGCATGAGCCCTTGTGGAGGAACATCAATGCATTCCACTGCAGCTCCTCTATGAGTAACACTGCACTGCATCCCAGGATTCTATGCTGGCTGGAAGAAATCGATATTGCCAGATGTGGTGAGTGTGTGTGTGCAATCTGATGTATGTGAGTGCTGGCCAGAAACAGGGAAGGACCTTGTGGACCATACCTGCTGGGATCATCCGCCGAAGATCACAGGAGAACCTGGGAGCTACGTTGACGCCCGAGTTCTGATTAGTATGATTCTCCTGGGAAGAAACTTTCCCCCAACCGTGTTTCCCTGAGCATAAGGCTTCACCCGAAAATAAGCCCTAGTGTATTTTTGGGGGCAAAAAGAAATATAAGACAGTGTCTTATTTTCGGGGAAACACAGTATTTAGGAATCCTTTGGTTCTTACTGATCTAAATTTGTGAAGTAGGCATTCATTTATAAATGGTTATGTGCATGTCGCGGGCGGAGGGGTGGGAACGCCGCTCGCCTGGGAGTCGCTGGCGCCCGGGTCCGATGCTTCTACTCCTCGGTGGCTCAAGCACGGGGCCGGACCTCCTCGCCCACGAGTGAAAAGGGGAGGTTTGGTGGTGGGATGTCGGTTGTGACGCCACCCACGGGTTGTGGTGACGGTGGGCACCACCGCTGCTGGTGACGGGGGATCCCGGGAGCGATGGCGGAGAGCAGCTAAGGTGTTGACCCCTCCGTGGGTAGGGGCTGTTGGTCCTGGGGCCCGGTTGCGGGGTGGAGGTATAGGTGCAGGTGCAGGGGCCGGATGCGGGGAGGTAGCGTGGGCGTAGGTGCACCGTTGCGTTGCAGCGCGGTGCCGGATGGCACTGTTGTACTCACTCAGACACAAAGGACAGAGTTTCTGGTAAACCAAACGGCTGGATGGATGGGGCCCACAGTCGGCTGTGGTGTTCTCACTCTCCCCGGACGGGTTGATGGTGGCTGTCGTTTCCCTGCACCTGTGTATGTGTGTTTGACTCCTATGGTTTCCCACGGGTAGTCCTCTCCCCGGCGCGTACGTGTTGGGAGAGCCCGGTTGCCCACAGGCGCTGGCCCTTGGATCTCTGGCCCTTGGCGGTGGCTCTTATCCGGACGGGTTGGGCTTTTGCTTTCTAATGGGATTTGGTTGGGAATGAACCCCTGAGGTCCAGACCGCAATCAGAGAATTTGACCTTTACGGCGGCTTCCGAGCCTAGTCGGGGTCTGAGTACTCTGCCTTGGTGCTTGGCTTCAATCTGCTCCCCGGTTCGGTACCGGCAGGCCACTGCCCGACCCCGGTCCTACGGTTCAACTGACCTCCGCCAACTCCTGTAGACGGCCACCACCATCTGCCGACCTTGCTGATTGTGCCTGGGCTCCAACCCAGACACACACAGTTTTTACTCCTCTCACTTCCACACTCTACTCCTCTCAACTCATCTCCTTGTTGAACTTAACTAACTACTTTTCCTGCCTCCAGGCCTGTGAACTCCTCGGTGGGTGGAGCCAACCGCCTGGCTCCGCCCCACCTGGTGTGGACATCACACCCTGGAGGGAGGCAACAAGGGTTTTGTTTGACTGGTGACACCTAACCAGGGGAGGGGGGTGTGTGTGTGGTGTTACTGTACTGTGACCCCTGGGGGCCCAGGGCGTCACATGCAGACAATGTATAAATGTTGCCGAATCCTGCAGCACAATGAAAGGAACACTTCACATTCTGCTTCCTGAAATAACATATGCACTGCACTTACTGTACAGACCCTGATTTTCATTACAATTGAACTAAAATATAAGTCATCATTGCTGATTGTAAAGTATCCATTGAGATCTGGGTGTTGGAGGACCAGTACAAGGTATACTGGCATTATGAGAAACTTTTATTTATTTGTTTGCAGATTTTATCTGATGCATTACAATGTATCTCATTTTCAAAATTATAATCTTCAGAAAATAAGAACTAGTCAACATTTTTACTGATTTTTTTTGCATTTAATTCCAGAACAGAACAAGATCATCAATACTGTACATAATGCAGACTCTGAAAATCTAATGGGACCTGGGAATTTCTTTAAGTCTCCCAGGACACCTATAACAGAAAAGCAGCATTTTATTTTGAAAAATCTGACAGGGTAATGTCTTAGGAATACTGTGGTGTCCTTCAGTGAACTGTAGAGAAATCTAAATCAAATAGCACCCAGGATAAAAAAACCCTTCAGAACACATTTATTTTTACTTGAACATTTTCTTACAAGTTAAGAGGATCTGCAACTGTGCCGCCCCCGTGCCAGCAGCCGGCGCTGCTCGGATCCGGACCCGCTGCATGGCTCGAGGGATCCTCCGGACCCGGGGGTCACGCGAACACGCCAAATGAAAAGGGGGATGTAGTTGTACGGCCTTGACCGTATTCGGTTCATGACGCCACTCACACCCGGTGAAGTGGGACACCACCGCTGCTGTTGTGGGATACCCGGGGGAGATATAATGGCAGCCGGATGTTAACCCCTCCGTGGGTAGGGATGGTTGCCCCGGGGCCCAGTGTCTCTATGCAGGGTATGGCGATGGCAGGGGCTTGCGTGCCCGGATGGACCAGGGGATGTTTGGTTACTCACAAGTAAAAGAATCACACGAGTCCTTTGGTAAACCAAGGTGCTGGTGGCCGGCCGCTGCGGCCGGTTGTACTCTGGTCCCCCACCTGGGCTGATGATCGCCGTCTTCTCCTCTGCACTAGTTGTGGTTGTGTTTTTAGACTTCCCGGTATGGAACACGGGAGTCTGCTCCCGGCTTTCTGTGTGCCTGAGGAGTCATGCCCGCTGATGCTGATCCGTGGGATCTATGTGCCCTGGCGGTTGCCCTATCCCTCTCTGTGGGTGGTTGTCAGCTTTTGGGACTTTGGTTGGGACAGGACCTATAATCCTGCCCTCAATCGGTTGATTAGATAGGTTGTTGCTTCCGGTCCTGGCTTCAGGGTCCGAGTATCCCCTCTGTGCACGGTTTCCGGTCAGGTCTCCGGTGTCGGTACTGGCAGGGTCCAACCCTGCTCCGGTCCTCCTCGGATCTGCTGAGCTGTCTTCCCGTCTCCTGCTGACGGAGACCACCATCTGCCACCTAGCCAAGGTACCAGGTCTCCAACCCTGGCACCGTTCAACTTGAACTTCTCCTCCACTGGAGCTACACCTAGCTCCAGCCCACACTCCTCTCAACTTGAACTACAGACTTGACTGTTTGTTTTCCCGCCCCGGGCTGTCTAGACCCCTAGGTGGGCGTTCCCTAACCACCTGGTCCTGCCCACTGGTGTGCCTGTCTTGACCTAAGGGGGGTGACTAGGGTTTCAGGTCGGCTGTATGTGATCTAGGTGAGGGAAGGTGTTATACGGGGACCTATTGTGTAATTACCTGGTTTTTCCAGGGTGTCACATTCCCCCTTGGTTTAATACAGACCGTCCGCGGGCTGTCCGACCACCAACATTTATTTAACAGGAACTGAAAAGAGAAAAAGAACATTTTACAAGTGTAATAACAGTGGTACATTTGTTTTCCTTCCCTTGCGGGAGGCACTTTTCTTAAACATTACACATGCAAACCGGAATGGGACGGACTGCATCCTTCTCACCTCACCCCCTCCCAAAACAACCTGCACCCTGGTGTCACCGCTAAGCAATGGTGCACACCCCTTGCTCAAGTCCAGGACAGGTCCGGCTGTTGCCCTTACCCGGCAGTCTTTTTCAAGGGCCCCACATCCAGGGGACCCCTTACCCCAGAGGATAGTCACTGGTTTTGGTGGTGACTGGGCCTCGGCCGACTCTACCGCAGGCACTTCCACCAATCAGCCTCTACAGAGACTTCAGCAGGGTGAGAAGGTTGGTCTATGACTATTTACAAGGCCCAACAGTTTTTAGGTTGGCCTGCCAGTTCACGGCCATGGTCCTTTTTAAAACTTTTCAAATGGGAACTTTGAACGGTTAACAGTCCAACGGGGACTCACACTTGGGGTAGCCGGGGTTTCGCTACCTACTCATCATCTTCTTTGCTGGAGAGTGGAGGGGAGGGGTGGAGGTAGAATTTTTCTCCATCGCTCTCCCATCTTTTGACATCAAGGGCGAACCACCCCCTCTATCCGCAATGCTGGGTGTACATAACCAACTCTCCGGGCTCCAGGTCTCGGTCTGGGTGGCCAACGGGCAGATGAGGGGCCACATCCCTTCGGGATATGAAGATATCGGGCTCCAGGCCCGGCTCATACATAAAGCCCCATCCTTTGTGGGCATTAAAGTGCCAGCCCTGCCCTTGATAGGTTGGGCCCTGCACCCGGAAGGTGGTTTTCTGGAGGTGGTCCTTCTCAGTGTAGTTCCGGGTCAGCACCTCGGCTTTCCTCTTCTCCCGGGCGGCGAAATTACCTTCCTCAGCTGGCGCCGCTGCCGCTTCCAATATGGGTCTCCGGCCTCGTACTATGCTTCCACCTGCGCGGGGGCCGAGCCCAGCCAGCACCCTCCGTGCCGGCTATGAGCAGCACCACAGGCAATGGAGAGTTCCGCTGTGTCATGGCCCGCTCTGCTGCCCTGCAGGAGCATCCCGACTTCGCCTCACCCAGGACTGGGAATTGGGGAGCGGTTGGCGTCTCAGCTGCTACCGACTTCCGGTTGGGCGCCACCTCTGCTGCGGCCGGGCAGACTGCCGGGGCCGTCATCGGGGTTGCGGCCTGGCTCGGAACCGGAGGGGATGTCTTCTGGGCTTTAGTCTGGTGTGGAGCTGGTACGGGTGCCGGGGCGGTGACGTGCTCGTGGCTTGAGGATTCTGCTGGCGGGTCCTCACGGGCAGATGGAACGGGTACCGCTGCCGTGGCTTGTGGCAGTGGACCAAGTTGGGGGTTGGCCACAGGTACGGGCAGTGAGAGAGGTGACGTGGCGGACGGGGGCAGACCGGGCCCCTCAGTCTGGTGGGCCGGTCCCGGTGGGACATAGGGGTGTGGGTCGCTTACCCGCTCCTCCGAGGTCGCCTCCACTTCACGGGCCTGAACGGCTGCAGCCAGCTCCGCCATCTCGGCCGTCCATCGCTTCAGCAAGAAGCTAGCCTGATCCTGGATCCTGCGGCACATGTGTTCGGTCTGGGCTTCCACCCAGTCGGCTGTTCCGGGCACGGGTTCCTCCACTGCTGGTTTGCCGGACTGGTCGGCCATGTTTCGCTGTCGGTGTCCAGGAAGAAAAGGGTCGCAGAGTCCTGGCGTCTCTGCCCTTTATCTGCTCGGGTCACATGCTGCAGACTCTTCGCCAGCCCCCCCTTGGTCTTTTGCAAGCACTCTCTTGTGCATCAGGTCAGTTTCGTTTTCGGCCTCAGGGTGTTGTTTCCTTCCGGCCGTGTTCCCAGGGGGCGGGGCTTCAGCTTTGCGCTCTTTCTCGGGGGAGAAGACGCTGGGCTGTAGTTTTTGCGCCTAAAAATGGCGGCAGAAATGGCGACTTCTGAAAATTTTTCAACCGATCACCGCTGACTGTCCAATTCAAGGCGCACTTCCACCAGGTAGGTGAATGGGTTTGAATCCTGTTCGTGACGCCAAGTTTCGGGGTGTGCCGCCCCCCGTGCCAGCAGCCGGCGCTGCTTGGATCCGGACCCGCTGCGTGGCTCGAGGGATCCTCTGGACCCGGGAGTCACGTGGACACGCTGAATGAAAAGGGGGACGTAGTTGTACGGCCTTGACCGTATTTGGTTCGTGACGCCACCCACGGTGTGTGGGGAAGTGGGACACTACCGCTGCTGTTGTGGGATATGTGACGCCCTGGACTAGTCAGGTCGTCCCAGGTAGTCACACACAACACCACACCCCCTCCTGGTTAGGTGACATCAGTCAAACTATAAACCTTGTCACCACCCTCCAGGTTTGATGTCCACACCAGGGGGTGGAGCCAGATGGTTGGCTCCGCCCACCGAGGAGTTCACAGGCCTGGAGGCGGGAAAACACAGAGTCAGGTTCAAGTTGACGGAGAGAGTAGTCTAGAGGAGATAGAGAGCAGTTAAGTTCAGGCCTGCCAAGAGACTACCAGGTGGCTGAGTCGGAGCCCAGTCACCATTGGCAAGGAGGCAGACGGTGGTGGCCGCCTGCAGGAGCTGGGATTACATCCGGTGAAACCATAGTGACCGGGGTCGGGCGGTGGCCCGCTGGTACCGAACCGGGGAACCGATTAGAAACCGGAGTACCAGGAGGGGTACTCAGATCCAGTACAAAGCCCTGAACCGACAGGGCCGAGTCAAATCAACTGATTGCGGACTGGACTTAAGGACCTATCCCACACAAGCCCCGTTGACAACAGCCCAACCATACAGGGTAAAGCCACCGCCAAGGCATAAAGACCCAAGGGGGCCAGCGTCTGTGGGCAAATGGGCTCCTACGGCATATACAAGTTGGGGAGCGGACTACCGGTGTCTAGGCATAGGAGTCCAACACTTACACACAGAAGTGCAGGAGAAAGGCGGAAACCACCAACCTATACCGGGAGAAGCTGCAGCCGGCTGCGGGCCCCGTTCATCACTCCGTTTGGTTTACCAGAGACTCCAGTGTCTTGTGTCAGAGTGAGTACAACAGTGCCATCAGGCACCGCACCGCACCACAACACTTCACCCTGCACCTCGGCCCTCGCCTACCGGGCCCCGGGACCAACACCCCCTACCCACGGAGGGGTCAACACCTAGCTGCGCCATTGCACCACTCCCGGGAGCCCCCATACCTTCACCGCAGCGGTGGTGTCTACAATCACCACAACCCGTGGGTGGCGTCATGAACTTACATCCCCAAACCAAACCACCGCAGCCCCGGCCGTGGAACTCCTCACCCAAGTCCCCGCATGTAGCGCCAACTCCCTTGCAGAGCGACGTGACCCCCGGGTCCATGAGAGGCTCGAGCCCCCACCCGCAGTACGAGCACAGATCCGAGCGGCTCGGCGGTCGCAGCCGAGCCCGCGGGGCGGTACAGATACCCGGGGGAGACATAATGGCAGCCGGATGTTAACTCCTCCGTGGGTAGGGATGGTTGCCCCGGGGCCCAGTGTCTCTGTGCAGGGTATGGTGATGGCAGGGGCTTGCGCGCCTGGATGGACCAGGGGATGTTTGGTTACTCACAAGTAAAAGAATCACATGAGTCCTTTGGTAAACCAAGGTGCTGATGGCTGGCCGCTGCGGCCCTTTGTACTCTGGTCCCCTACCCGGGCTAATGGTCACCGTCTTCTCCTCTGCACTAGTTGTGGTTGTGTTTCTAGACTTCCTGGTATGGAACATGGGAGTCTGCTCATGGCTTTCTGTGTGCCTGAGGAGCCATGCCCGCTGACGCTGACGCGTGGGATCTATGGGCCCTGGCGGTTGCCCTATCCCTCTCTGTGTGTGGTTGTCTGCTTTTGGGACTTTGGTTGGGACAGGACCTATAATCCTACCCTCAATCGCTTGATTAGCTAGGCCGTTGGTTCCGGTCCTGGCTTCAGGGTCCTAGTACCCCCTCTGTGCACGGTTTCCGGTCGGGTGTCTGTTGTCGGTACCGGTGGGCTCCAACCCTGCTCCGGTCCTCCTCGGATCTGCCGAGCCGTCTTCCCTGCTGACAGAGACCACCGTCTGCCACCTAGCCAAGGTACCAGGTCTCCGACCCTGGCACCGTTCAATTTGAACTTCTCCTCCGCTGGAGCTACACCTAGCTCCAGCCCACACTCCTCTCAACTTGAACTACAGACTTGACTGTTTGTTTTCCCGCCCCGGGCTGTCTAGACCCCTAGGTGGGTGTTCCCTAACCGCCTGGTCCTGCCCACTGGTGTGCCTGTCTTGCCCTAAGGGAGGTGACTAGGGTTTCAGGTCGGCTGTATGTGACCTAGGAGAGGGAAGGTGTTATGCGGGGGCCTATTGTGTGACTACCTGGTTTTTCCAGGGCGTCACACAACCAAACTACTTGAGGCTCCATTGGCACTTTTGTGGGACAACCAACACCGATAGTGTATAAAAATCAATGGAACTTCTCTCAATCATCAATGATCCAGGAGCGGTTTGGTGATGAACAATGCTTTTTTTCCAGCATGATGAAGCACCATGTCACACGGCAAAAGTAATAACTAAGTGGTTGGGTGAACAAAACATTGACATTTTTGGTCCGTGGCCATAGGGTTTAATTGTGAATAAAATATACTACATGTTTGTATTTGGCTGCTTTTGGAAAAATAACGCCCCATGAATATGTTTCAGGAGTAGGTGGGGAAAAGGGGCAGAGGGACAAATGCCCCATGAGCTGGTCCCAGAAGAACTGTTTAGGACCATGTTGCACCTGCTGCTTTGAAGCGTCTGGCAGACTTGGCCGAGCATAGCTGGTTGCAGAGCCACATCTCCTATACTGTGATGGTGTGAGACTGGCACAGCCACATGTTTAAAGGTGCAGTGTCGGCCTGGCGACATCACTGTACAGCAGATGTGGCTGCGCAGCATGCTGTGCACTGCCGTATATGCCAGACTAATATGAGAAAACAGGCAGGTGGCTTGGGAGAAGATCTCTGGGCAGAAGTGTGGAACATAGGGAAACAAGCCACATAGCAGGTGGTGAGTGCTATGTGACTAGTCGCCTGCTCCAGTCTTTAGAGGTAAATAAAAGCATCAACTGTGTGTGTCTATGTTTGTGCAGTTGAAATCAGAAGTTTACATACACTATCTAAAAAGAGACATGCATGCTTTTTTCATTATCTGACATGAAATCAGAATAAACCTTTACCGTTTTAGGTCAATTAGGAACCAAAATGTAATATATAAAGCTGAGTGTATGTTTATGTGTGTATGTTCGCTAAAGGAATCCGCACCTTCGCATTTACAATCACAAAATTTTGCACAGACACCTCGTGTGACTCAGGGAACGTCACAGACTACGTTTTGAGGGGAAATTGTAGCGTCACACTTTACAGTTATTCACCAAAAAACCTGCTTACATTAAAGTTAATGGAGCTGGGAGCTACAGGTTATTAATAGGAGCTGTGATTGGTTGCTATAGGCAACAAAGGGCATTCTTAGTATAAGAAGCTTATGTGTGAGGTAGTATTATTTCTGTGGAGAGACAGACTGAGAGACAGACAGACAGACATAGGCACAGACAGACAGACAGAAAGACAGACAAAGAGGCAGACAGGGAAAGAGACAGACAGAGAGACAGAGACAAACAGACAGACACAGACAGGGAAAAAGGCAGACAGACAGAGAATGAGACAGTCAGGGAAAGACAGACAGGGAAAGAGACAAACAGAGGTAGAAAGACAGAGGCAGACAGACAGGCAGACAGGAAAGACAGAGACAGACAGACAGGGAAAGAGGCAGACAGGGAAAAAGACAGACAGAGACAGACAAGGAAAGAGACAGACAGACAGAAGAGGCAGACAGGGAAAGAGACAAACAGGGAAACAGACAGGGAAAGAGACAGACAGAGAGACAGGGAAAGAGACAGACAGGGAGAGACAGACAGGTAAAGAGATAGACAGGTAAAGAAACAGACAGAAACAGACAGGGAAAGAGACAGACATATAAAGGCAGACAGACAGGGCAAAAGACAGACAGGGAAAGAGACATAGAGAAAGAGGCAGACAGGGAAAGAGACAGACAGAAAGAAGCAGACAGGGAAAGAGACATACAGGGAAAGAGGCAGACAGGGAAAGAGACAGACAGAGAGACAAGGAAAGAGACAGATAGGGAAAGAGTCATACAGGTAAAGAGACAGACAGACAGAGAGAGACAGACACAATTCAGACAAACAGGGAAAGAGACAGACAGGGAAAGGACAGAAAGGTAAAGAGACTGACAGAGAAAAAACAGACAGGGAAAGATACAGACAGGGAAAAGGGCAGACAAGGAAAGAGACAGACAGATACAGACAAAAAGAGACAGAGGCAGATAGGAAAAGAGACAGACAGACAGAGAAAGAGACAGACAGGGAAAGAGACAGACAAGGAAATATACAGAGACAGACAGGAAAAGACAGAAAAAGACAGACACGGAAAGAGACAGACAGAGACAGACAGAGACCGAGAGAGACAGACGGATAGACAGATAGAGAGCGAGATAGACCCACAAAGAGATACAGAGACAGACAGGGAAAGAGACAGACATACAGAGAGACAGACAGACAGGGACAGACAGACAGAAAGAGACAAACACAGATAGACAGACAGACAGTTACTATCCCAGACAACACCGGGTACTACAGCTAGTTATTTATATTTGCCAAATGCCAGAATCATGAGAGGGAGAGAGACTGTTTTAAGGCATTTTCATTACTTTCTGCAAAGTCAAATGTGAGTTTGTGATTATTTTTCTCCCCTAGCATCCATATACCATTCGTATGCAACACGTTTTTTTTCCACCTGCTATTATTCTACACTCATTTACAACACCATTTGCAGTGTTCTATGCTACAGAATGGCAATGTATCAATAAAAAAACAGATGCTGCTAGGATGGTGTGTGTGGTATCTGGTTTTTTTTATAGCTCCAATAGACTTGAATAGGGGTGACTGACACCTGATCTACGCCACCATAGGCAGCATGCAGTTATTTTTTTTCTTCATAATGAATACAGCTGAGGAAAAAAATTGCAGATTAGCACTGACTCATTGAATAACATGGGTTCGAGTGCAATACCTTTTTTATCAGTTTGCGCTCTTCGTATTTATATGCCAGTGTGATTATTTTTTTTGTGAAAAAAAAATAAGTTTCCAAAAGATTTTTTTTAAGTTGGTGGGCAAAAGAACCTCCATCTGTTTCTGTTCTTGGATCTCTGTAGTAAGCTCAGTTGTATTCCTTGACATACAGTATATATTAAGATTGGGTTTGTTCCCCTATCTAAGCAGTAAACCCAGTTCTGTTCCTGTATTTAGGTAGTAAGTTTGATTCTGTTCTTATATCAATGTAGGAAGCTTTGTTCTGGTCACGTACTTATATAGTAAGCCTGGATCTGTTTACAAATCTATACAGTAAGCTTGGTTCTTTTCCCGTATATATGTAGTAAGCTTTTGTTCTGTTCCCATATTTATATAGTTAGCTTGGATCATCCTCTGTATTCATGTAGTAAGCTCAGTTATGTTCCTGTATCTATGTATTAAGCTTGTTTCTGTACCCATATATATGTAGTAAACTCAGTTATGTTCACAAATCTATGTATTAAGCTTGGTTTTGATCCCATATCTATGTAGTTAGCTTTCATTCTGTTCCCATTCTTATGTAGTATACTCAGTTCTGTTCCTGTATCTACAGTGGCATGTAAAAGTTCAAGCACCCCTGGTCAAAATTACTGTTATTGTGAACAGTTAAAGGGAATCTGTCACCAGGTTTTTGCTTCCCCATCTGAGAGCAGCATAATGTAGAGACAGAGACCCTGATTCCAGCGATGTGTCACTTACTGAGCTGTTTGCTGTCATTTTGATAGAATCAATGTTTTCTCTGCTGCAGATCTAGTAGTTATACAGAGCTCATGAATATGCTGGACTACCTGCAGCACGCCAGTTAGTCCTCTAATGATAATCTACTGCAAATTAATCATCGATTTATCAAAGCTACACTAAGCAGCACAAAAAGTGAAACACCACTGGAATCAGGACCTCTGTCCCAACATAATGTGCTCTCAGATTAGGTGGCAAAAACCTGGTGACAGATGCCCTTTGGGCAAGTTAAAGATTAAATGATCTCTAAAAGGCATAAAGTTAAAGATGACACATTTCCTTTGTATTTTATGCCCCCCAAAGTTATTTTCATCTTTTACATTTGAAAAATTACAAAAAGAAAAATGAGCCGTTGTAACATTTTGGGCACCCTTGGAGATTTGTGTGCTCAGATACCTTTGACCACAGTTTCAGACCTTAATTAGCCTGCTAGGGTTATGGCTTATGTCAGTCTTTCAATTATAGTTATTCTATGTAGGCACAAAAACACTGATGTAAAATTACTGTTGTGTGAATATGGCCCAAAACAGTGTGTGCCTCTTAATGAATTTGGAACCTTTTTTCAGCCTACATGTACCACCACAAGAAATTTACTCCAATCAGGGACTGGCTTACAATTCTGTTGTATTTACACCACTTTTGTGCAGTAAGTTATGTTGAATTTCTTGGCAGCGCTTGCCAGCACCCCCTTTCCATGAAACTTTGTTTAAAAGGCTCCTTGCCCACATATAGCACATATGTTGCTTATTTCCCCCTCCCCCACATATAGCCTATGACGCCTAATCCCACTCTCCCACATACAGTCATATGAAAAAGTTTGGGCACCCCTATTAATGTTAACCTTTTTTCTTTATAACAATTTGGGTTTTTGCAACAGCTATTTCAGTTTCATATATCTAATAACTGATGGACTGAGTAATATTTCTGGATTGAAATGAGGTTTATTGTACTAACAGAAAATGTGCAATCCGCATTTAAACAAAATTTGACCGGTGCAAAAGTATGGGCACCTCAACATAAAAGTGACATTAATATTTTATAGATCCTCCTTCTGCAAAAATAACAGCACCTTCTGCTGTGCTGGTGTCAGACTGACACCTGTGCAGGAGTGGTTATTTTCTTTGGCACTTCTCTTGCGTAGGTATCAGTGTGACTCCAACTCTTATCACTAGCACAACCGTAGGAGGGAGTGTGCTGCTATGGATGCAGATTAGCTCAATAGTTAATAGCAGTGCTAAGGTAGGAGGGGAGGAGCCTTCCATCTCTTGTCAGTGTCGTCCGTGCAGTAGGGCCCACCGGAGGAATCCCCAATTTTCTGGTGGGCCAGTCCGAGGCTGCACAGTTCTGTTGCTGTATCTTAGTAATAAACTCATTTCTGATCTTGTATATATGTTGTAAGCTCTGTTCTAATCTCGTATTTTTGTACCAGTCACCATAATTTTCAAGCCTCCTATCTCTGCCACTTTATTGCAGTTGCCTGAGATAGGCAGGCTAAAGAAGGGCTGCCCAAACCCATGGACCAGTGCTTTCTAATTGCCCCTTAGGCTAAAATTTGCCAGCCAACCCCTGATATGTTATTACAAATCCAATACTTATGCTTTTCTTCTTGTATTTGCGCTATTGTTTGATTAAGGCTATTTTTTCTGTAGCATATTACATTTAGATGCAGACATACTGTATGCTCATGGCAGTATTTGGCCCTCACATCCAGATAAGCTTTGCCAATCTGAAAGGTCGTTAAATTTAGCCTTGTAGTGGATACATTAGATTAGCGTTCTCTGAAATAGCGTTGACAAGTTTAGCACCCGAGTTCACTGCAGAACATAGTAATAAACTAATTGCTAAATATATAGTAATTATATTGTTGAAGTGCTAGTATCACAGAATTGTGTTTTTTGTAAATGCATATTCTGAGTGCACATTAAACATTTCTACTAAAATATAAATTCAATGGATAAAATTCTTTTAGTAAAAAAGACTTGTCAGGAGTGATGATAGATCCTTTTTAATATCCTAAAAGGAATATTCCATGTTGCCTTGCAGATATGTCAGATTGCAGTAATTGGCAGCTTGCATTCTGCTGTTGGGCTATTCAGTGAAATGAAATTCAACTCTACTGGTTATCAAAATGATCTGCTATAAAAGGCAATTCTGATAGTAATATATATTACTGAAAAGAAATTTACATACAGTAGAACCCCCTTTATGGGGTAGAGGAAAATGAGAACAGCTATGGCTCTGGCAGACCCAGAACCACGCACTTTTTCCAGGGAAAACAACTGGTTATACCAGACATTAAATTAAATAACTTAACGTGATCAACCGATGGCTAGGGTAATTTTCAGAAATATGTTATATATTACATTGGTCATTATTAAAACCTTTGTGAAAAGATGTGAAAGGTCCATTAGTCCACAAGCCCAACACTGTACCCGACTCTTTTGGTGCGGTGGCAATCGGGATAATATAAGAGGTTAATGGTAGCCCACAGTTGCCACTAAGCCCTAGATTAGTAATGGAGATGGTCTATGAGACCACCCCTTACTAATCGGTAAGTGAAAGTAAATAAACACAAACACCGAAAAAAATCCTTTATTAGGAATAAAATACAAAAAAACAGCCCCTTTGACCATTTTATTAACCCCAAAACACCACTGCAGGTCCAACATAAACCACACGAGGTCCCACAACATTACCCCATGATAACCCAACTCAGACCTCCCCATTTTAACTTGCAAAATCAATAAAAACAGTTGAATCACAAAAACGCATAAAAAATGTGGCAAAATGCACATTTTCGGAGCTTCATTTTTCCTGTTATTAGATACAGAAATGGTACAGAAATTTTTTAATCCAAATACTCAAGGTGTGCACATACCCTTATACTCTAACAACATTGTTCCCACCAACGACCTGGGAGTCACAGATGCCTTCAGGCATCTTCCCCATTCTCTTGCCATTCCATTTGAGCATTGTTTCCATCCACCTCAGAGATTTTCCTGCCTCTCCAGCATTCCTGTTAGGGTCTTCCAGAAAAATTCTCAAGTTTCCCATTGACTTCCATTATACTCGATACTCGAGTACAACTCGACCGAGTGTCCAACCTGCTCGATTCAATTACTGAGCACTCTAGGTTGCATTTATTTAATTTTAAAGTAAACCAGACAGATGATACATGCTGCCACGGTTTCTCTATACACCCACGCTGTGGGAGATCTGTCAATGCACGCTGCTGGATGGGGAGACACCATCTGGGACAGCCTCTCTGACTAGTCTCCAGTGTGGCTCAGTCTCCGGTGGCTTTTATAGTATATATTTCTGCTAAATACCGCAGTGTTTCAAGGTCAGCCTACGTAACAGAGATCATACATGAGATCAGGCAGGAAGGATCATCTGTTAGGATCCTTTAGAAGGTCTTAAAGTGGACCTCTGTTTTTTTTTATTATGTCATTATTATGCGATCACTAAAACCAAAGAATTCAAAGAGGGTGTGCTTAGTTTTTTTAATAACTGTAGATAAAATGTTCTTTACAAAAGTACTGTATATAAGTTCATTGCTTAGGTTTTTAAATAATGTAATTTAAAAAGTTTATCTAAAAATAGAGGTCTTGTAATCTATACCTAAAAGCAGAAGGGTCAATTTCTAATGTCCACGCAAGGAACTTTTGCAAAAGTGCAGCTACACTTTTGCCTTTTCCCAGATTACATCAGTCCATGGAAAGGAGGTCTATCCACTTCAACGATGCGTCCAACTTTTGTTTTTAAAGGCCATTTTACACGCACACGAGATAAATCTTTGGCAGATCTGTGGTTGCAGTGAAATCATGGACATATTGTTCCATTTGTACACAGCCACAAACCTGGCACTGATTGTCCACAATTTCACTGCAACCACAGATCTGCCGCAGATTTATCTCTGTGTGTAAAGTGGCCTTTATGGAATGACAGCCAAAGATTGATCTGAAGACCATGTGTCTTTCTCCAATGATTATTGTGTGGGGGCATAATGTACAGTAGCCGGACCCCTCTAGTCTTCATTGTAGGTGCACTAAGGCTATGTGCGCACGTTGCGTAAATACATGCAGTTACGCTGCGCTTTGTAGCGCAGCGTAACTGCATGCGTCCTGCGTCCCCTGCACAATCTATGGAGATTGTGCAGGGGCCGTGCGCACGTGGCGTTTTAGAGCGCAGCGCTTCAGCTTTTGCCGAAGCGCTGCGTTCTAAGAAGTGACATGTCACTTCTTCCGTGCACTATGCCGGCAGCTCCTGCTCTGTCTATGGCAGGAGCTGCAGGCAGAGCGCATGGAATCGGCTTTTTTTTTTTTTTTCACTACGGACATTTCTGCAGCGATTTAAAGTGCACATGTGCTCTTCAGATCGCTGCAGAAATTTCTGCAGTGACTGTACGCAACGTGCGCACATAGCCTTAGAGCTTGCACATCACATTGATTTAGTCGTGGAACTAGTGATGCGGCAAAATCTTTCAAGTGTCCAGTAGCCATATTTAAACATGCCAATGGCAAGCTGCATGTTGATAGTACTCTTAGGTGCATCATGTATGGCCTAAATGTGCTACTATGGCCTGCAGCATCTCCAGACTTGTCTCTCATTGAATGCATCTGGGACGTTATTGGTCGGCAATTGCAAAAAATGCTTCCAGCACCAGATCTTATTGACTTGCGCACCCAAGTGCATTTAGCTTGGCATAACATTCCTCAGACAACTATTATTAACATCATTAATAGCAGCCAAAACATCTAAGTGCATCTATTTCTGTATGTGGAATTCATACTTGAGGCTGAATGAATCAAGATGTTTTGAAAATGTTGTTTCCATTTTTTCATAATTTGCATGTCATTAACAAATCTTTGTTTTCCTTAAATCCATGGCTTTTCCTTCTTTGTGTCGCAGTTTCAAGGTTCAGGGGTGTATATTTGTAGACTTTTGCAGGATTGCTTTAGTTCCTAGATCTAACTTAATATGACAGTTCTGCTTCATTTATTTGATTACCAAGAGCTAAGATCAATGTTTCAGATTCAAAATCTTGGCACAGGCATAGTTAAAGGGAATCTGTCACCAGGTTTTTGCCCCCTAATCTGGGAGCAGCATAACGTAGGGGCAGAAATTCTGATTCCAGCGGTGTTTCAATTACTGAGCTGCTTAGTGCAGTTTTGATAAAATCCCTGTTTAAAAAAGCAGTAGATTATCATTAAAGGACTACTTGGCATGCTGCCAGATAGTCCAGCATATTCATGAGCTCTGTATAACTGCTAGATCTGCAGCATAGAAAACATTGATTTTATCAAAATAACAGCAAACAGCTCAGTAAATGACACATCGCTGTTATCAGGGTCTCTGTCTCTACATTATGCTGCTCTCAGATGGAGGAGCAAAAACCTGGTGACAGATTCCCTTTAAGTGCAGGCACTTTAATTTTCTGAATAATGAGGCCCCGATATAAAAATATTGAAATTTTATATTGTTTGAGGGTTTGTAAAATTTGTATGTTATCCAATAGTCTGCATTATAAAATTACAGTTTCTTTAACTTTACATTAATGAAAATCCTATTTAACTCAGACAACTTATTTTTTTAAATTCTGCAAAGTTTCCACGCTGCACTCAGGAGTCAAACGAATTTAGGAGTCAACCGCAGCTTAATTGTTGGCATTGTTGCTTTCCCGAGAATAACGGCTTCCATAAATATTAACACAATGGAAGGAAGGTGATAAGTGGAACGCTGAACAAAACTGATAAGAATAGCACTATAGAATTTGGTTGTCTGATTAGAATTGACAAGCAAGTGGAGCATGGACACTGTGCTCAGATTAATTCTAGAAAGACGGGCTGTTTATTTCCTTGCGTTGAAGCAATTCACAGCTTCTCTAGATGTATTTTTTTTTTTATAAATGCAGTTGTGCTGTAATAATTTTCATGGATGTACTGTGCTTCTAGGCTACCACAATATTTCTTTATGCATTCAACAGTGAAAGTATTTCTTTTGCAAAACATATTTCTAAAATACCATTACAGAGCAGGCTGAATAGTGAAAATGGCCTTTTGTCCATGAGCTTCCCTTTATGGAACAGACCAAAAACATTCTTTTTATGCTCTGCCTGCAGTACTAGATATTCAAGACATCAAAGAGGTTTTAAACTGTGAAGCATCAAAAATATGTCTACTTCAATTCTCCATTTTACAACTATTTAATATAGAAACAGCCAAAATGTGAAAAAAAAAGAGTTGAACAAAAATTGTGACAAAAACATTGTTATACTTGTCATTTAAATTCGATATTTAAGTAGCAATGCACCATATTCCACTGTCAAAATATCCACATATATTTATGCATGTATGTCTATATTCAAAATGTTTAGAAACCAGTTTATATTCAGATATAGTCAACCTATTTATCCTACTTGACTACACCAGGTTATTTCATGTTAAATTTGACACGATTCCATATCTGTGCACCCAACCCAAAGTTCAAGATCTCAGAAGGAGAACCTCTTGGATGCCCTTTGCGTCTTAGGTCTTTCTGATACATAGAGAGAAATTGATCCAATGACTGTTGGTTACCCGAATTATTGTCCAGCACATTGCCACCATAACAGGCTTGATTGGATACTTAGTAGAGATGGGCGAATAGTAATTATTTGTGTTCAGATAATCCTTACCGAATACTAAGTACTATTGAAGTATTTGTCACGAAAAAAAAAATGCTCGGGTTCCCATTGACTTGCATTAGGCTCGTTATTCGTAACGAATAGTGGAATAGTATTTAGAGATTCATTACAAATAATCCGAACACGGATAGTTACCATCACTACTACATACTAACTCAATAACATTGTCTTTAATGTCATATGTCCATCCCTCTAAGAGTTTGTGAGGTCTGATCATGATTTGGTCTTGGTCAATTTCCAATTGCGTCCTTGTGCTAAGTGACCCTACACAGGGTGGCTTGATAAACCTATACTGTCCTAGTTTGTGGTAACCTCCCTGTTCAGAGAAACGACATAAGAATACTTTAAACTTAAAACATTACCAACAACACCAATTGATATTGGCTGCTAAGCACATAAACCTGTTATTATTGGAGTTATAATATGCAAGTCTCAAGATTAAAATGAGAAAGATTGAAGGCTCAGCCTGACTTGGAATATAGCATATCCAAATTAGAAACAGCTTATCTAAGAAATCCCTCTCGGTATTTACAGAAAGCAATACGTGACACTAGGTTGAAGCTAAATAATATTCTTATAAATAAAACAGAGAAATCAATGCCATGGACTCAGGCCACATACGTTCAACTATAAGCATGAAAATTAGGAGAGAAACATCTTTTGAACACTAAACATATGATACAGGTTACATCATGTCTCATGGCTTTCAACCCAGATGTTAGTTATTCATCTTTTCTACAATACTACCAGAAACGTTATAAAGCTACAAAGTAATTCACTGATAGTGTTTCTGCATTCTTAAATAACCTTAATTTACCTCAGGGATAAAGATGAGTGAACCCATGGAAGTTCGGTTTGTGAGGTTCATCAGGAGTTAGATAAAGTTCGGTTTGGGGCCCAGACTTGACCTGAACCCCCAGTGGAAGTCACTAATTGGGCAGTTCGGGTCTTCACCCACATACAGGCAGCCATAAACAGATAACTTGCAGGGGAGGGTGGGATATTTCCATTTTTTTTTGTTTGGTGCACACTACATCCAATCATGCTGTTGTTACTCCCAGTGCAAGCGGCTCGCACTGGGCCGAACATACCTGAGCTTGCGCCAGTTGCCAGCATATGTAAAGAACCCAAACTCCAATCTGTTTTTTGGGAAAAGTCTGTGTTTGATATGCACACTGAACCTCAGGTTCGCACATCTCTACATAGAAATAAAACATTAATCTATCCCATCTGAACTCTGCAATCACAACAGAAGAAGTGGATTGGGCAGTCAAACATCTTAAACAGGGCAGAGCTCCTGTTCCTGACGGGGTGAGGGTTCTACATTATAAAACAATCCTTCCTATTCTCATACCACAGTTGATCAAACAATATAATCACATTATAAAGTTGAACAAAATAAATCTACACTCTCAGCTCTGATCACTACTGTGAAGACACGGGGCTCAGTGGATGATCTCGTCCGCTGGCCCGGCCGCCTTTAGAAAGACAGCGTGGCTCAGGGCTCATCCCAACTAAACGCCGGCCTCCTTAACCATGGGCGTAACACTACTCAGACAACACAGGGTGAGGGAACCACAATAATTAGACTTTATTGGATCCCCAAACAATTAACGGCACATAGCACATAACCAGCAAAACACAAATGTAACAGGCAACAGAGTGTCACCCTTCCGCTGGCTCACCAGGGATTTAGAATGTCCATGCCTCAGAGGTCCCAGGGTTATTTACTCCAATCCAGCAGCACCCCGCTTTTGGCGGGCACCCACCGAGAAAGGAATAATGCCAGATTTAGGAAGCTGTCTGAGGTCTGCAAAGTCTGTAGCAGGTGACTCAACTGTCCCAACCTGAGTGTCCTCCTTAGGAAGTCCTGGTATGATGATATAATCCTGGCAGCCGGAGTCGAAATCCCTAGACTGTAGATATGGTCTCCAACCGGAACCGGAGTCCCTAGATTGAAGCCAGAAGGTATCCTGATCCTCTAGTCAGCTCCTAAGAGCTTAGACTAGATCCATCAGCATCCATCAACAACCTGGTGGCTTTAATAAATCCCTTTTATAGCCACAGCTTTCCACTTGGATACACTGCGTCCTCATCGATTGGTTGGACAAGATCGCCTCTCCCATTGGATGAATCTCAAGCTGCATGGACAATGTTCATCCAAATGATGTCTACAGAAAGACTGAGGGTATACATGTAGTCTGGAATGCAAAGACTAGATAATGGCTACTAAGGTAATCACATTAGCAATACACAACTACAATACAATGATTACTGGAAGAGTCTGGAGAAACAATAGCTAAGCAAACATGAGATAGCACACAGAAGAACAATGACGTCTGGCTGAATTTTAAGAAACTTTAACCCATGAGAGGCATTGGGTGTCCATGTCGTCACAACTACCATCTTGAAATCGGGCAAACATCACATTCTGATTTCAATTATAGACCCATCTTCTTACTCAATGTTGTTTCTAAAATATTCACATATGTTCTTGCAAGCAGATTCAATAGATTTCTCCCTTATTTTATCCACATAGAATATGGTGGGCTTTATCCTGGGAAAAGTAGGTTCCAATTATGCTCTCTAAATGTTATTGTCACAGGTGTGTCACGGGTGACAGACAGTCCTGTAGTGTACGGCAATAGAAGGTCACATTGGCTGTGCAAAATGCTCCCTGACTTTCTATTGTTCCTGCTGTCAGTATTCAGTGTACTAGATAGCTCCTCTGCTGGGTTTTCATCCTTTTTCCTTTAAGACCCAGCGGAGCGCCTCTTCCCTTCAGCTGCTAATCATCTCTATTTTCCCTTGAGTTTAAATCTTCTCATCTTCCCTGGACGTGTGCTGGTGATATTCAGTTCATTCAAGCTCTGGGTGTAAGCAGGTAGCTTGCTCTCATCTGTGGTGGTATTGCTGTAACATTGCTGAACTTATACCCGAGTTATCTGTAAGTTCTTGTACTTTTTCCCTGTGTGTTCTCCTTGTCTTCTTTAGTGTTTAGTGGGGTTGACAAAGAGCTCATCCCATCCGTTCCCTATTTAAGGCCCATCACTATGGGTACCTAGGGTCAGGTATTCAGCTCGGCAGATAGGTGAGGAACCTATTTAGTGTGGTGAGGGACCCCTGGGACCAGCGGGTAGTATTGGTCAGGGGTCACCATCTCCACCTTCCCTAAACACAAGGTTTCCCTTTCCTTCCCTTTCACCATTGATTGGTACTTCATCGTACCTAGCTTGACAGTTTTCCTTTTATCTAAAACAAAAAAAGATCCTTTATCAGTCCTGACCTTAAGGTACCGTCACACTTAGCGACACTCCAGTGATCCCACCAGCGATCTGACCTGGCAGGGATCCCTGGAGTGTCGCTACATGGTCGCTGGTGAGCTGTCAATCAGGCAGACCTCCACAGCAATCAGAGATCAGCCACCAGCCACCAGCGACTCGTGTAACGACGCTGTGCTTGGTAACCATAGTACACATCGGGTTACTAAGCAAAGCGCTTTGCTTATAGTTACCCGATGTGTACCTTGGCTACGTGTGCAGGGAGCAGGGAGCCGGCTTCTAGAAGCTGCGGACGCTGGCAACCAAGGTAAATATTGGGTAACCAAGCAAAGCGCTTTGCTTGGTTACCCGATGTGTACCTTGGTTACCAGCATCCGCAGAAGCCAGCTCTCTGCTCCCTGCACATTCAGATCGTTGCTCTCTCGGTGTCAAACAGCGATGTGTGCTTCACAGCAGGAGAGCAACGACCAAAAAATGGTCCAGGACATTCAGCAACGACCGGAGACCTCATAGCAGGGGCCAGGTCATTGCTGGATGTCACACACAGCGACATCGCTAGCAAGATCGCTGTTGCGTCACAAAAACCGTGACTCAGCAGCGATGTCGCTTGCGATGTCGCTTAGTGAGACGTGGCCTTTAGATATTGAAAAGGCCTTTGATAGCCTGATTTGGCTCTTTTTACAGATTTTTTTTCTAAAAATGAAATTTAGTGCCCCCTTTCTAAAAGCTATTAGGTCTCTTTACTGAAATTCCTCAGCTTATTTGAAGATTCCATCTACAAAAATCTCTCTCATTTATATTGCATGAGGCACTCTACAGGGTGCCACATGCAATCCATAGCTATATAGCTATTTAGCTCAACCATATCCATAGCTACAGTTAGGTCCAGAAATATTTGGACAGTGACACAAGTTTTGTTATTTTAGCTGTTTACAAAAACATGTTCAGAAATACAATTATATATATATAATATGGGCTGAAAGTGCACACTCCCAGCTGCAATATGAGAGTTTTCACATCCAAATCGGAGAAAGGGTTTAGGAGTCATAGCTCTGTAATGCATAGCCTCCTCTTTTTCAAGGGACCAAAAGTAATTGGACAAGGGACTCTAAGGGCTGCAATTAACTCTGAAGGCGTCTCCCTCGTCCCTCGTTAACCTGTAATCAATGAAGTAGTTAAAAGGTCTGGGGTTGATTACAGGTGTGTGGTTTTGCATTTGGAAACTGTTGCTGTGACCAGACAACATGCGGTCTAAGGAACTCTCAATTGAGGTGAAGCAGAACATCCTGAGGCTGAAAAAAAAGAAAAAATCCATCAGAGAGATAGCAGACATGCTTGGAGTAGCAAAATCAACAGCCGGGTACATTCTGAGAAAAAAGGAATTGACTGGTGAGCTTGGGAACTCAAAAGGCCTGGGCGTCCACGGATGACAACAGTGGTGGATGATCGCCGCATACTTTCTTTGGTGAAGAAGAACCCGTTCACAACATCAACTGAAGTCCAGAACACTCTCAGTGAAGTAGGTGTATCTGTCTCTAAGTCAACAGTAAAGAGAAGACTCCATGAAAGTAAATATAAAGGGTTCACATCTAGATGCAAACCATTCATCAATTCCAAAAATAGACAGACCAGAGTTAAATTTGCTGAAAAACACCTCATGAAGCCAGCTCAGTTCTGGAAAAGTATTCTATGGACAGATGAGACAAAGATCAACCTGTACCAGAATGATGGGAAGAAAAAAGTTTGGAGAAGAAAGGGAACGGCACATGATCCAAGGCACACCACATAATCTGTAAAACATGGTGGAGGCAACGTGATGGCATGGGCATGCATGGCTTTCAATGGCACTGGGTCACTTGTGTTTATTGATGACATAACAGCAGACAAGAGCAGCCAGATGAATTTTGAAGTGTTTCGGGATATACTTTCAGCCCAGATTCAGCCAAATGCCGCAAAGTTGATCGGACGGCGCTTCATAGTACAGATGGACAATGACCCCAAGCATACAGCCAAAGCTACCCAGGAGTTCATGAGTGCAATAAAGTGGAACATTCTGCAATGGCCAAGTCAATCACCAGATCTTAACCCAATTGAGCATGCATTTCACTTGCTCAAATCCAGACTTAAGACGGAAAGACCCACAAACAAGCAAGACCTGAAGGCTGCGGCTGTAAAGGCCTGGCAAAGCATTAAGAAGGAGGAAACCCAGCGTTTGGTGATGTCCATGGGTTCCAGACTTAAGGCAGTGATTGCCTCCAAAGGATTCGCAACAAAATATTGAAAATAAAAAATTTTTTTTTGGGTTTGTTTTATTTGTCCAATTACTTTTGACCTCCTAAAATGTGGAGTGTTTGTAAAGAAATGTGTACAATTCCTACAATTTCTATCAGATATTTTTGTTCAAACCTTCAAATTAAACGTTACAATCTGCACTTGAATTCTGGTGTAGAGATTTCATTTCAAATCCAATGTGGTGGCATGCAGAGCCCAACTCGCGAAAATTGTGTCACTGTCCAAATATTTCTGGACCTAACTGTATATTTGCATTAGCAAGGGGGACCTGACAGTAGCCATATGAGAAAACCGGCATACAAAAAGAGTTAGAATAGGTAATCTCCATAGTGAATGGAGCCTGTTTGCAGATGATATTTTGCTTATGTCAACAAACTCACTCACAACATTACCAAGTTTGATCAACGTAAGTGACTGTCCTGATCTTATCTCGCGTCTTAGTTCCTTGTACCCCGTTCCATCTCCTACCTTACTCCGTCTTGACACCCTGCCTCCCTGACCTTTGGCTAGTTTCTGAGCCCTGGCTCCGTTCTCTCCCCTATACCTGACTTTTCCTCTAGGCTATCGACCTCGGCTTGTATTCTGACCCCGGCTGTGCTCTCTGTCTGGTACTTTATGTGACTTCCTGGTTTACTGACTCTTGGCTCGCTCACCGACTTCAGCTTCTCTCTCTCCCTCTGTTACTGATGTGATCTCCTGGCTCCTGACCGCTGGCTTGTTCAACTTCCCCGCAGGTCTCCTCCACTAGGGTATCTAGCGACTCCTAGTGGTCTAGCATCTCATTACTCCAGGGTGCTCGGCATCACACTTATATTCTCAAATACTACCGTGTTTCCCCGAAAATAAGACCTCCCCCAAAAATAAGACCTCTTAGGAGTTTTCAGGGAAGCTTTAATATAAGACATCCCCTGAAAATAAGACCTAGCCGCGGTCAATAATGAAGTGTCATGCAGTAGTGAAATAGTTAAAGACACTGCAGGACACTTCATTATAGATAGCGGGCACCCCCAGAAGAGAGAAGACAGAAGAAAGAAGAGAGAGAAGACCCCCGATCATACCTACTAGACGCCGATCTGGAGCAGGTGAGCGCATCAAGGTCCTGCGGTGGAACACACACACACACGTGCGCACACACGCACATGTGCCGCCCCCGTGCCAGCAGCTGGCGCTGCTCGGGCCGGGCCTTCTGGGGTGGTGGCTCGAGGGTCTCCATACCCGGGGGTCTCGCGGACATGCCGAATAAATGGGGTGATGTAGATGTACGGGCTAGGCCATATTAAGCTCGTGACGCCACCCACGGTGTGTGGTGAGTTGGGACACCACCGCTGCTGTTATGGGGCACCCGGGGGAGATGTAGTGGCAGCTAGATGTTAACCCCTCCGTGGGTACCCAGTGTCTGGCGCAGGGTATAGCGACAGCGAGGGGGTGCTTGATTACTCACAGTCAATAAATCACTCGAGTCTCTGGTAAACCAAGGTGCTGGTGGCCGGTGCCGCGGCCGGTTGCATTCGGGTCCCCCTCCCAGGCTGGTGGTCTCTATCCTTTTCCTCTGCACTGACTTTGTGTAAGATGGACTTCCTAGTCTGGAACTCAGGAGTCCAGTCCCGGCTGGATGTGGCCTAAGGAGCCGTGCCCGCAGACGCTGGCCCATGGGATCTATGGGCCCTGGCGGTGACCTCTTATCTCCCTATCGGTGGGCTATAATCCTGGCCTCTATCAGTTAATTAACCAGGCCGCTGGTTTCTGGTCCTGGCTTCAGGGTCCGAATACCCCCCTTTGTGCTCCGGTTTCCGTGTCGGTTCCCCGTGTCGGTACCGGCGGGCTACAACCTTGTCTCGGTCCACCTCGGTTCTGCCGAGCCATCTTCCCGTCTCCTGCTGACTGAGACAACCGTCTGCCACCTAGCCAGAGGCACCAGGGCTCCTACCCTGGCACCGATCAACTTGCACCTACTGTGCCGGAGCTACATTTAGCTCCAGCCCACACTCCTCTCAGCTTGAACTACACACTCTTTCTGTTTGTTTTCCCACCCCGGGCTGTCTAGACCCCTGGGTGGGCGTGTCCAACCGCCTGGTCATGCCCACTGGTGTGTTTATCTTTCCTTAAGGGGGGGTGACTAGGGTTTCAGGTCGGCTGTGTGTCACCTAAATGAGGGAAGGTGTTATGCGGGGGCCTAACTGTGACTACCTGGTTTTGCCAGGGCATCTCTCACACACACACACACACACACATCAGATCGCATCCACACACTCACAACATCCAGTAATATCGCTTGCTTCTCAGTGGCGATACTGTGTGTGCAGTGATCTTTCAGGACCTGCCGAGGATCACATGGCCGGAAGCATGTGGTATCTCCGGATGTTGTGAGTGTGTGAGTGCGTATGTGCGATATCGTGAGTGTGTGTGAGTGTATGCGATCGGATGTGTGCGTGTATGCTGTCTGATGTGTGTGTATGTGAATGTATGCGATCGGATTTGTGAATGTCGGCAGTAGGCAGAGGAGGACGGTGTGAAGCCCCGAGAACGCTGTGTCGGTGCATTACCTTCAGGGACTCCACTTGGATGGAACAGTCTGGTAGGAAATCTTCTATTTGTCGTGACGCCACTCTCAGAATTGCGGTCAGTGGGGACCGCCACTGCAGGTTAAGGGATGCCTGGGGCTGATGGTGGGTGCAGTCGGGTGTAGTAGCCTCCTGAGAGTGAGGCAAGCCCCAGGGCCCTGGGTAGAGGTGTAGAACCACAAGGCGCAGAATAACTCCACACAAGCAGAATGTCTTTCAGGGGTTTTACTCACTTCAGATGGCAGGGTGAGTAACCCGGGCGTAGCTGGGATGAACCAGGCTGGAACCAGGTATCCTTCAGGCTGACTTATGATGGTGACTACCGACTCGCCTTCCTTAGCCCTTAGTGGTTTGGGGTAACCCCGACTTTTAGTCCCTATGGGGGTCACCCAGGGAAGTTGCTGAAGCCTCTCTCCCCTTCGGTTGCCGTTTGCTTGTCGCCTGGACCAGATCACTCCAGCTGCTTGCCTCCTGTGAGCTATGGGCCCTAACTGTGGCTACGTGGCTGCGGCTTTTAGGTGTTGTGGTGTGGGCTTTGAGGGCCCCACACCGGCAGGTTTAGCAAGGAAAGGTGGATCTATCCCCGCTCCGGGATCTGCCGCCCGTTTGGGCCTGGTACTCCCTAGCAGTCTCCTTACTTCCCACTCCGTGCTCTCTCTTTAGCTGAAGATGGGTTTCGGGTAGCACTCCTAGGTGACCGTTCTCCCCCGTCGGTAGCCACTGCGCGGACGCTGTCAGACTGCAACAGCCCCAGGGGTCTGCTCCTCTCTGAGCTCCCTGGACTCTGCACTGAACCGGCTCACTGCTCCTCCTCTCCTGTTCTTGCCTACGCCACCTAGCAATCAGGCTCTCTTACCACACCCCTTGAGAGGAGATGGAGGCTTTTGGCCCCCTCCACTATTCCAGTGGAGGTGAAGGCTTTTCCCCCTCCTGGGATCCCCAGGGGTCCTCTCAAAGGTACATGTGTGAGACCTGATCACTATGCGCCTG
The DNA here is from genome assembly GCF_048569485.1 of Anomaloglossus baeobatrachus. NCBI lineage: Eukaryota > Metazoa > Chordata > Amphibia > Anura > Aromobatidae > Anomaloglossus > Anomaloglossus baeobatrachus. The sequence continues at coordinate 625,977,770 of NC_134354.1, forward strand.
TGTAGTCACACCTCGGTCAGCCTTCTGGATTACCTGTATTGTACTGTCCCCAGCATGGGTGCAGTACTCAGTGGTGCCTGACCAGGTCAGGGGCGCCACATTCCCCCTTAGTTATCACCAGCACGTCCTCGGGCTGCAAGACAACATTTTAAAATGCATAAAACATTAAAACATGGTAAAACATTTTTAAAACCACCAGGTACCGTACATCACCACCCTCCACCCACAAGTCCGTTAACCCACCCTAAACCCTTTCAGGAGGCAGGTCACCGGTCCTGTTGGTAACCAGGTCTGGGCCATCCACTTCCCCAGACCTTTCCTCCAATCTTCCTCTCCCGTTGGCCGCGCCTTCAGCCACTTCTGGCAGGATGTAGAGGCGGCTTTCGTGGTCTGGTGGTCTTCAGGGCATACCTGGCCTGGTGGAGCCGCGCCTTCAGCCTCTTCTGGCAGGATGTAGAGGCAGCCTCCACAGTTGGTGCTGACCAGGTACCCTCTTTGTGGTGGAGAGCCAGGCCCCATAAACAGGCATGCTCTCTGGTTGCAGGTGAGCCAAGGCCCTATATACGGACGTGCTCCCTGGTTGCAGACGAGCCAAGCCCCTAAACAGGCTGGCTCTGGTGGTGGTGGTGCCCTCTGGTGTAACTATTTACACTGCGAGAGTTTGTGGCTATAGCCAGTTCATAGCCTTAAGGTTCATTTCTCACATTAGTTTATGTGGGCACATTGCTTAAACTTGAAAACGTTGCAAAACTTCAAACTGGTCAAACAGTAACTTGGTGTACTTTACTTTATGCAGATTCCTCCTCACCAGGGCTTGGGCCTGTAGGGCTGCGGCACCTGTTACTTCCTTGATCTTTTTCTTCGTCTGTGTCTGTTTCTTTTTCTTTAGGACATGGTGTTACATCGAGTGCATACCAGCCTCTTTCTCCTTGATGCATTGTAAATTGCACTGTGTCTCCCATCCTTAGGTTCCTTCCAGGATGTCCTCTGGGCAAATGAGCTCTCACGTCTCTTCTATTGACAAAAATGCCTTCTTTCATACCAGGTGCTACTATGAAGCCGTATCCTGATTTTAGGCTGAAATCTTCCACTACTCCTCGACAAAGGGGTCCTCTGACCTGGGCTTTGGCTCTTCTCAGGAACCGTTTCTCCTCTAAGTCTCGGGCCGTTATTTCATCTCTCTGCTCTGGAGACTGCGGTGCAGGGAAAGACTGGGTTCTACTACGGCGCCGTGTCTTGCGGACTGGATTCTGCGAGGTACAGCTTACAAGCTCCCAGGTGAGGCTTTTGGGTAGATCTTCTTCAGCAGACGGTGTTAGGTCTTCCTCATCCCAGCGGGAATATGGCAACATCTCCGGCTCTGGGCATGGATCCACTGCTGGTGGCTCCTGAGTCAGCTTCTCAGCTTCCTGGCCTCCCCTCCCCCTTAGTTCTTCTGAGCACTCCTTTGGTGGCAGTGCTGGGGATGGACTTTCATCAGCAGGCCCAGGCGGGGGACTCTTTGGCGTGGTTGCTGCAGGGGTTGCCGGAATCCTCTTGGGGGTGTGCGGAGGAAGCAAATACTGGTCCACCAACTCTTGTGGGAATTGAGCCTCTAGGTCAGCCTTCAGCTTCCAGTATTCGGGGTCCTCCCCCAGCGTGGGCTTCCTAGCAGGGACCTCCTTGGTCTGGGGAGCGGTGTCTGCTCTGGCCTGGCAGGCCGGGGTCAATGGTGATACAATCTTGTCTTGGCGGGCCGCGCCTGACATGGCGGCGGCCTGGTCTTGGCGGGCCGCGCCCTGCATGGCGGCGGCTTGGTTCGGCGTCGCTGTCGCGGCCTGGATCGGCGTCGCAGCTGCGAGGGGATCTTTGCAGGCTGGGCTGACCGTCGCTGCAGCGATCTGGGCTTGGCGGGCCGCACCTGACGGGGCTGCGGCCTGGTTCAGCACCTCACTTGCGGCGCGGACGAGCGTTGCGGCTGCGGTAGGGTCTCGGCGGGCCGGGCCTAGCATGGCGGCGGCCTGGGTCAGCGTCACACCTGCGGCGCGGATGAGGGTCGCGGTGGCAGCCGGTTCTCTGCGGGCCGGACTGGGCGTTGCTGCAGGGACCGGGTCTTGGTGGGCCGAGCAGGGCATCGCTGCGGCGGCCTGAGCTTGGCGGGCTGCACCTGGCGTGGCTGCGGCCTGCTTCAGCGTCGCCGCGCTGGACGCCTCTTCAGGGACCGCGGACGTGGCAGCAGGGGTTGGGGCACTCGCGCTGGCAGGGGCATCACTGGACTCACCCATCGGTGGCAGCATCGGGGTCTGAGTCGTCACCGCCCGGTCTGGCACTCGGCGCGCGGCTCTCTCTTCATAGGCCTGAACCGCCGCGGTCATTCCCAGGAACTCCGCACGTCCCTCTCTGATCTGCCTTCCGACCCTGGCCTCCAGTTGATCGCAGAACTCGGCGAGCTCCCGACACCACCAGGCAGCGGAGCCTGGCTCTGGGTCTCTGCATTCAGACGCCATTTTCTCTAACAACAAGCTGCTGGCTTCTTTTCCGTTCCGCCGTCTCTGGACGCTTCCGCTCTCTCTACAAGCGAGGTCAGAACTCTGCAGGGGATCTCTGGGTAGCCACACCTCTTCGTGGGCGGTAACTTCTCCCAGCGCGGGCTGCTGTTGTTTTTCAGCGCGCTTTTCATGGTGGCAATATGGCGGCGCTTCCAATTTTCCAAGCGGACCGCCCAGGCACATGGTCACCTGTCTGGACAGGTCTAGTCCTTATCCTGTTCGTGACGCCAGATGTGAAGCCCCGAGAACGCTGTGTCGGTGCATTACCTTCAGGGACTCCACTTGGATGGAACAGTCTGGTAGGAAATCTTCTATTTGTCGTGACGCCACTCTCAGAATTGCGGTCAGTGGGGACCGCCACTGCAGGTTAAGGGATGCCTGGGGCTGATGGTGGGTGCAGTCGGGTGTAGTAGCCTCCTGAGAGTGAGGCAAGCCCCAGGGCCCTGTGTAGAGGTGTAGAACCACAAGGCGCAGAATAACTCCACACAAGCAGAATGTCTTTCAGGGGTTTTACTCACTTCAGATGGCAGGGTGAGTAACCCGGGCGTAGCTGGGATGAACCAGGCTGGAACCAGGTATCCTTCAGGCTGACTTATGATGGTGACTACCGACTCGCCTTCCTTAGCCCTTAGTGGTTTGGGGTAACCCCGACTTTTAGTCCCTATGGGGGTCACCCAGGGAAGTTGCTGAAGCCTCTCTCCCCTTCGGTTGCCGTTTGCTTGTCGCCTGGACCAGATCACTCCAGCTGCTTGCCTCCTGTGAGCTATGGGCCCTAACTGTGGCTACGTGGCTGCGGCTTTTAGGTGTTGTGGTGTGGGCTTTGAGGGCCCCACACCGGCAGGTTTAGCAAGGAAAGGTGGATCTATCCCCGCTCCGGGATCTGCCGCCCGTTTGGGCCTGGTACTCCCTAGCAGTCTCCTTACTTCCCACTCCGTGCTCTCTCTTTAGCTGAAGATGGGTTTCGGGTAGCACTCCTAGGTGACCGTTCTCCCCCGTCGGTAGCCACTGCGCGGACGCTGTCAGACTGCAACAGCCCCAGGGGTCTGCTCCTCTCTGAGCTCCCTGGACTCTGCACTGAACCGGCTCACTGCTCCTCCTCTCCTGTTCTTGCCTACGCCACCTAGCAACCAGGCTCTCTTACCACACCCCTTGAGAGGAGATGGAGGCTTTTGGCCCCCTCCACTATTCCAGTGGAGGTGAAGGCTTTTCCCCCTCCTGGGATCCCCAGGGGTCCTCTCAAAGGTACATGTGTGAGACCTGATCACTATGCGCCTGTGTAGTCACACCTCGGTCAGCCTTCTGGATTACCTGTATTGTACTGTCCCCAGCATGGGTGCAGTACTCAGTGGTGCCTGACCAGGTCAGGGGCGCCACAACGGCGTGCAGCACAGCTGTTGGGACCATCCACCAGAGAGCACAGGGAGAAGTGGTGTGTGTGTGTGCTGTCTGATGTGTGATTGTTCTGGCTGCAGGGAGATCACAGGGAGAAGTGATGTGGGTGTGTTTTCTGTCTGATGTGTGACTGTTCTGATGTGTGACTGTTCTGATATGTGACTGTTCTGATGTGTGAGTGTCGAGCCAGAAGACGCAGGGGAGCACATCTGCAGGGAGATCACAGAGAGAAGTGGTGTGTGTGTGTGTGTGTGTGAGAGATCTGATGTTGGCCAGACGCAGGGGAGGTATGCAGTGTACCTGCTGGGAGATCATAGGAGGATCTGGGAGCCATACAGATGCCCTGGGCTGGTAAGTATGACGATCCTGGGATGGGTGGGGTCTGCTTTTTGTGGGGGGTAAACTTACCCCCAACCATGTCTCCTCGAGAATAAGACATCCCCCGAGAATAAGACCTAGCGCTTTTTTCAGGGCAAAAAAAAATATAAGACAGTGTCTTATTTTCGGGGAAACAGGGTAACAGGTAGCCTAAAGTAGCTCAATTGGCTTCTATTCAAATTGGTAATAACACTCTGACTTGGGTATATACAGAAGCCTCCTTTTCCTCTCCTACTGCCTGTCTCTCCCTGATTTGCATCTCAAATCTACTCCCTCCTCAACTGAAACAAAACTCTTCCTATAATTCTTATGTTATCCTTCTCTTACAAGTTTAAATATAGTTTACAGTCGTCTAACCCATCTATATAGAAGCCATTACTTTTTATTCTGACTGACAGGTCACTCATGTTTCTGGGCAGAGACAGGAGGCAGGCAGTGGATGAGGAATAAGGAGAGAGCTAGGAGGGCTGCAAGTGCAGTGCCCGCCCCCACCCGCTGGACTTGCAGCTTATTAGCATTCAACAATGGACTTCTCTAAAACAGCAAAATAGATTTCTACAAGCAAACTAAGGATTTACGCAGCATTAACCCCTTAGTGACTGAATCAAGTTTGTCTTTAATGACCAGGCCAAATTTTTGAAATCTGACCAGTGTCCCTTTTATTTGGTAATAACTCTGGAATGCTTCAACGAATCCCAGCAATCCTGAGATTATTTTTTGGTGACGCATTGTAATTTAGTGGTAAATTTAGGTCAATATATTTTGCGTTTATTTGTATAAATATCAGATTGTTGGTGAAAACGTAGAAAATTTTGCAGTTTTTAAACTTTCAATTTTTATTTCCTTAAATTATTTAGCAATGCTGTCCCAAATAATTAATAAATAATATTTATCATATGTCTACTTTACATCTGCATCATTTTTCAAATGTCAATTTATGTTGTTAGGATGTTCGAAAGTTTAAGGCGGGCTTTGCACACTGCGACATCGCAGGTGCGATGTCGGTGGGGTCAAATTGAAAGTGACGCACATCCGGCATCGCATGCGACATCGCAGTGTGTAAAGCCTAGATGATACGATTAACGAGCGCAAAAGCGTCGTAATCGTATCATCGGTGCAGCGTCGGCGTAATTCATAATTACGCTGACGTGATGGTCCGATGTTGTTCCTCGCTCCTGCGGCAGCACACATCGCTGTGTGTGAAGCCGCAGGAGCGAGGAACATCTCCTACCGGCGTCACTGCGGCTTCCGTAGAATATGCGGAAGGAAGGAGATGGGCAGGATGTTTACATCCTGCTCATCTCCGCCCCTCCGCTCCGATTGGCCGCCTGCCGTGTGACGTCGCAGTGACGCCGCACGACCCGCCCCCTTAACAAGGAGGCGGGTCGCCGGCCACAGGGACGTCGCACGGCAGGTGAGTGTGTGTGTGAAGCTGGCGTAGCGATAATTTTCGCTACGCCAGCTATCACCACATATCGCTGCTGCGACGGGGGCGGGCACTATCGCACTCGGCATCGCAGCATCGGCCTGCGATGTCGCAGTGTGCAAAGCCCGCCTAACAGTTTAGCAGCAATTTGTAATTTTTTTCAAGAAATTTAGAAAACCTGTTTCTTTAAGGATCGATTCAGATTTAGGGTCCTATACATTGGAAACTTCCCAAAAGTAATACCATGTTAAAAAGCGAACCCCTCAAATACTTCAAAACTGATGTCAGGAAATGTTTTAACCAATCAGGTGCTACCCAGAAATTAATGTAAAATGGAAAAAAAAAATGTTTTTATCCTTTAAAATGTTGCTTTAATCCTATTTTTTTTACTTTTACAAGGCATCCAATGAAAAATGTACCCTGTGAATATAGATGGGTGAGCCCACAGATATTCGGGTTCTGGTCCGGCCGCACTTTTAAAAAAGTCCAGTTTAGGATTGGACTTGACCCCGTACACTGAACCCCACATAAGTCTATGCGGCCCCAAACTTAAGTGTTATAAAATGGTGTTAGTAAATGCTAGGTGGCTGTGTGATGCCCTGGACTAGCCAGGTAGTCACATACAGACCAACATACACCCCCCCACCCTAGACAGTAACAACAGTCAGACAAAAACCCTTGTTGCCTCCCTCCAGGGTCTGATGTCCACACCAGGTGGGGCGGAGTCAGGCGGTTGGCCCCACGCACCGATGAGTTCACAGGCCTGGAGGCGGGAAAAGGAGACAGATAGTCTTGGAGGTGAAAGAGAGAGGAGAAAACACTTGAGGTGTCTGGGTAGGAGCCCAGGCACTGACAGTAAGGTTGGCAGAGGGTGGTGGCCGTCTGCAGGAGTTGGTGGAACAAAGCAGAGCCGTAAGGACCGGGTTTGGAGCGTCGGCCCGCCGGTACCGGACCGGGGAACGGAGTGAAGCTAAGCACACAGGCAGTGCCATCGGACCCCGATCAGGCTTGGAGCCGCCATCAATAGTCAAATCCGAATGTGACAGGAATCTCCAAGGTACGTTGCATTTTGGATTATAACTCACGTAGTGATGAATTTAGGAAAGTGTTGGAAAAACATTGGTCCATTCTCCTTTTGGACAAAACAATTGCCAAACACATTGATCATCACCCATCAACCACATATAGGAGATCTAAAAATCTTCGTGATACCCTAGTACGGAGCCATTATTGTGAAATTTCACCAGGCAAGACATTTTTTGGTTCAAAGGGTACGAAGTGGGGTTGTACTTCATGTGGGAAATGTGTGGCATGTAGGAACATCTGTACAAGTGACACTTTTGAGGATTCAAGCCATCAAAGAGTATATAACATCACTCTTACCATCTGCTGCACAACAAAAGCAGTAATATATCAGGCAACTTGCCCGTGTAATTTGTTTTATGTGGGCATGACGACACGTGAGCTGAGACGCCGTATCCGGGAACATGTCCTTGACATAGAAAATGCTCAACAGGAAGAAGATCTTAATAAACTGAAAACCATCCCACGACATTTCAAGCTGGTCCATGAGTGTGACAGCTCTGTATTTTCGGCCAAAGGCATCGACAGGGTGCTGATAGGAGAAAGAGGTGGGGATTGGAAACGGTTGTTGGCACAAAGGGAAGCAATGTGGATATATAGGCTCAACACCCTTACTCCCAATGGTCTTAATGACCATAATTCGTTTGTCCCTTTTCTTCCTGTATAGAGGTGTTTTTCCCTTTTGGGGAGGTCCCCCTTTGTTCCGGGTTTTCTTTTCCCCTTTCCCCATAAAAAAGGTGGGGAGGGGGTATGCGTAGTCCTCTTATGTGGTTTTTTATGCGGTTCTGTATGGGTTTTTTTTATGTGGTTTTCTGTATTTTTATTCTTTTATTGTTGTTTTATTATCTATCTTGTTTGGATGGAATTTGATTTTGTTATTTTCAATTATAATTTTTTTTCTAGGGTCCATGAACAACTTTGTCTGTTTCCAGTCCAGTCTCTGCAGTTTCCTTCCCCCTTTTCCATCTTCCCTTATGGGATACATTTAGCACTTTATGCATGTTTGTCTGTGAATATATATAAGTAGATTGATTAAATTATTTATGTGTCTTGTATATATTATATTATATCTTACATTTTTTTTTCTTAGCACTAATTGAAATATTTTTTATTGTATTTTTTATTGATTTTTCTATGTACAGTTGCAATATGTTGATCTAATCATTTTTTTCTTCACAGTTCTTTCTTTTCACTGCGCACTTCACTTTTTGGTATCACACTTTCCTCGGCATATGGTTCACCTGCACGTGGTTTATATACACACATTATTATTATTTTGATATATTTTGATCACTTATCATACGCATGTATATGTATATGTGTGTGTGTGTATATATGTATATATACACGTGTATATATATTTTATACATTTTTTATTAACTTTTTTGGTTGTCTGCTATCTGCTCGAAAATATTCGGACTGCTACCAGCTACCTTTTATCACTCAATTTTTTGCAATTGTTTCATTTCTATATTTGTAATATTATATGGTTGTATGGCATGCATGTGGTTAAATGTGGTATGTTTGTTTGACTGTAATTTTGGTTCATTGATATTTTGTGACACATAAGCACTTTATTATTATTAATGTTTCTTTATGTGTGATACTTATATCTATATTATGGCCTCTTTTGGCTATGTATTTACGTGTAGGACATGCATTTATTCAGCCATATTATAAGTACGGGGATATATGTGATACTGGAGATTTTCCTTTATTATTTTTTTTCCCCCTTGTGGCCATATTACTGTGAATACCGTTGTCATAGATACCTTCAGTTTGTTTCCGGATAAACTTCCTTGAGTATATTGCTGAATGTTTTCTGTTTATAAAGCTCACCTTGGTGATGATGTGCGTCACAGCATAGAGATTCCGGATATGACGTATCGGACTTCTGAACGGCTGAATGTTTACAAAATTCACCTTGGTGATGATGCGCGTCACAACACCAGCTTCCGGATATGACGTACCGGACTTCTGAACTGCAATTACAATGATGTTTACAAGGCTACTATGACAACCGCATGACTCACGAGGGGCGATTTCCCGGAAATGACGATACGGACATTGTTTTTGTGATTGCACACATGCTGTCTCTTTGGATATAGCCGCCTATAAATAGGCACCCTGGGATTCCTGACTTATCACTCCTGGACGAAGCACACGAGCTGCGAAACGCGCGTCAGTGTTGGTGGGGGTTGCTACACTGATACCACTTGTTCTATCTGGTAATATGATGTTATGATGCATGATTTATAAGTCCTTACTACATAGCCTCTTTACTTCTTATCATTTTTTTGAATTTTTCATGTCCTGATACACTTGTATCTCCTTCTGGCTATGTCATTCACTGACAAACATGCATATATATATATATATATATATATATATGATATAATTTTCTTACGTTTTTATGTGGTATATAGTGGTGCCATTTGTCACCATAGGTGTTGTACCCCCATGTGTTTATATTTCATCCGCCACCTGGGCGGTTCCATTTTTGATTGATGTGTTTTTAATTCATTTTGCTAATAAAGGTTACCCTTTTAATCATTATTGCTTGCTTTAAATTTCTATTGGTGGTCATTTTGTCATATAAGCAAAGCCTCTTATTAGTTTTGTGGCATTGGTGTCAAATGTCATTTTATGTTGTTAGGATGTTCGAAAGTTTAACAGTTTAGCGGCAATTTGTAATTTTTTTCAAGAAATTTAGAAAACCTGTTTCTTTAAGGATCGATTCAGATTTAGGGTCCTATACATTGGAAACTCCCCAAAAGTAATACCATGTTAAAAAGCGAACCCCTCAAATACTCAAAACTGATGTCAGGAAATGTTTTAACCAATCAGGTGCTACCCAGAAATTAATGCAAAATGGAAAAAAAAAAAATGTTTTTATCCTTTAAAATGTTGCTTTAATCCTATTTTTTTTACTTTTACAAGGCATCCAATGAAAAATGTACCCTGTGAATATAGATGGGTGAGCCCACAGATATTCGGGTTCTGGTCCGGCCGCACTTTTAAAAAAGTCCGGTTTAGGATTGGACTTGACCCCAAACTTGACCCCGTACACTGAACCCCACATAAGTCTATGCGGCCCCAAACTCAAGTGTTATAAAATGGTGTTAGTAAATGTTAGGTGGCTGTGTGATGCCCTGGACTAGCCAGGTAGTCACATACAGACCAACATACACCCCCCCACCCTAGACAGTAACAACAGTCAGACAAAAACCCTTGTTGCCTCCCTCCAGGGTCTGATGTCCACACCAGGTGGGGCGGAGTCAGGCGGTTGGCCCCACGCACCGAGGAGTTCACAGGCCTGGAGGCGGGAAAAGGAGACAGATAGTCTTGGAGGTGAAAGAGAGAGGAGAAAACACTTAAGGTGTCTGGGTAGGAGCCCAGGCACTGACAGTAAGGTTGGCAGACGGTGGTGGCCGTCTGCAGGAGTTGGTGGAACAACGCAGAGCCGTAAGGACCGGGTTCGGGCGTCGGCCCGCCGGTACCGGACCGGGGAACGGAGTGAAGCTAAGCACACAGGCAGGGCCATCGGACCCCGACCAGGCTTGGAGCTGCCGTCAATAGTCAAATCCGAATGTGACAGGAACCCCAGGGGTTTCCTAACAACCAAGTCCCGATTGAAGGCAACCGTCCACCCAGAGAGGATATACAGCCACCGCCACAGGCTAGAGATCCAAGGGCCAGCGCCTGCGGGCAAAACGGGCTCCTACGGCACCTATACTCCGGGGAGCAGACTACCGGTGGGCAACCACAGGAGTCAGAACATTCTAAAGGTGCATGGAAAGACAGCCACCATCAGCCATCTGGGGAGAGCACAACAACAACACTGCAGCTGGCTGCGGGACCCGTCCATCCAGCCATTTGGTTTACCGGAGCCTTGGTGCATCTGTTGCTGAGTGAGTACACCAGTGCCATCCGGCACCGCGCCGCGCTGTCCCTGCAACCCTGCACCTCACCAACCCTCCCCGTCACACCACTGGGCCCCGGGACCACCAACCCCTACCCACGGAGGGGGAAAACAACATCCCAGCTGCTCCCTACCATCGCTCCCGGGATCCCCGTCACCAGCAGCGGTGGTGCCCATCTTCACCACAACCCGTGGGTGGCGTCACGGACTAAATCCCCAAACAAACCACCCCCTTTTCACTCACAGGCGAGGAGCGCCGCTCGAGTCCCCGGATCCGACCCACCACTCGAGCCACCGAGCAGCAGCAGCAGCGCCGGACCCGAGCGTTAGCGAGCGCAGCGCCCCGCCGCCCGCGACAGCTGCATAAAGGAAGAAAACTTATTAAAGCATTAATTAATAAGGCTTCAAGCAGGACAATTATGCTTACTGAGTCTGCGTGCTGCTGTCACACTGCTTCCGATTCCGCGCATTAACTTTCACGAATATTCACTGCTTCCCCCATCCACTCTCTGTGACAGCGTCTGTGATTAGTTATAGTCAGCCCGCCGAAATGTCGGCATCTATGATTGGTTGCCTTTACAGTAACTGTCTGGGTCCCGGAAGTGGAGTGTAAAAATAAATAAATATTTGGAAAAAATGGAGTAGGGTTTCCCGTATTTTGATAGCCAGCGCAGATAAAGCAGACAGCTGGAGGCTGCAGACCCCAGCTATGTGCGTTATCTTGACGTGTATTAAAATATGAGGGACCCAAAGTGGCTTTTTAAAAATAATTTAAATAAATAATTTTAAAAAAACAGTGTGCACCCCCAGTATTGATACCCAGCCAAGATAAAGAGCTGGGGGCTGATATTCCTATACTGGCAAGGCCCATGGTCATTGAGCCCTCCCCAGCCTAATAATAGCATCCTACAGCCACCCGAAAATTGGCGCATGCATTAGGTGAGCCATTCTTGATACTTACCTGACTTGAATGGTGGCAATTGGGGTAATATAATGTGGGCTTTACACATTACGATCTATCGTGCGATTGCACAAGTGATCGCAACCGCCCAAGTCGTTTGTGCGTCACGGGAAATTGATTGCCTGTGGCGCACAAAGTCGTAAACCCCCGTCACACGTACTTACCTCCCGTGCGACATCGCTGAGGGCGGCGAACATCCACTTCCTGAAGTGGGAGGGATGTTCGGCGTCACAGCGATGTCACACGGCCACCGGCCAATAGAGGCGGAGGGGCGGAGATGAGCGGGATGTAAACATCCCGCCCACCTCCTTCCTTCCACATAGCCAGCGGGAGCCGCGGGACGCAGGTAAGCGATGTTCATTGTTTCCGTGGTGTCACACGGAGCGACATGTGCTGCCACGGGAACGATGAACAACCGGCGCCATGTTTCATAAACAATTTTATGACACCTAGCGACGAGTACATGACTCACGATTTGTGAGCGATACTGTATCGCTAAAAGGTGTCACTCAGGCCGACGTCGCAAGCGATGCCGGATGTGCGTCACAAAAACCGTGACCCCGACGATCTATCGCACGATAGATCGCCTCGTGTAAAGCAGGCATAAGGGGTTAATGACAGCTGTAATTTGTCAAAAAATCACAGTTGTACTTAAGTCCAAGGTTAGTAATGGGTAGGAGTCTAAAAATCCCCCATTACTAATCGTGTAAGTAAAAAGAAATAAGCACAAAACACAGAGAAAAATCCTTTATATAAAAACAAAAACACTACGCCCCTCTTAATTTATTAACTCCCAAAACATCCCTGCAGCTCCGACATAAGCCACTCAAAGTCCCATGATGATCCAGGCTCTACTACACATTGAGGTCAGTGTGCACGGTCATATTAGAAATCGTGACCAAGCAATGCGGCGTCGGGGATATACTGACGGAGCTGTAGATGTGAGCTGTGACATCAATAAGTTCACCTAAGGTCACAGCTGGCGGTTTCCACAGTAATCCAGCTGTGACCTCAGGGGAACTTACCTGAGGTGAACTCAGTGAATTCAGTGATCTCACCTCTGGTAAAGTCATTGAACTCAATGCTGGATTACTGAATTCAGTGATGTGTGCATGTTGGGGGTTTCTTTGCAGGCATTTCTGCACCAAATCTGCAGCTTTTGGCAGAGAAACGCACCAAAATTGCATGAGAAATGCATGTGGTTACAGTGCATTTTTCTGCCTGGAGATGCAGACTTGATGCAGAAATGTCTGCAACCAAATACTCAACATGCACACATCACCTAATCAGACATAGAGTTCAATGACTTCACCTTAGGTGACGTCACTGTGTTGAGTGAGTGAGTGAGTTCACCTGAGGTCACAGCTGGGGTACCGTGGGAACCCTGACTGTGGCCTCAGGTGAAGTAATTTAACTCAATGTTGATTTACTTGATTTGGTGATGTGTGCACGTTAAGTATTTGGTTGCAGACATTTCTGCACTAAATCTGCATCTTCTAGCAGAAAAATTGCACCGAAACCACATGCAGTTTTTTTATGCAGTTTAGGTGCATTTTTCTGCCAGGAGATACAGATTTGGTGCATAAATGTGTGCAACCAAATACTCATAGTGTGCACATCACCTAATCCGGAAATTCTTCATCGAGTTCAATGACAGAGCATCCAGACTGTGGAAATCCCTACTGCAAGAGGTAGTAATGGCAGAACTATAACCGCTTTTAAATAAGAACTGGATAATTTCCTCAGTACACATAACAATGTTGGTTATAAATGACTGAATGACAAAATGTATAATTGGTGGAGGAAGGTTGAACTAGATGGACCTAGGTCTTTTTTGAACCTATTTAACTTTGTAACTGTAATTTCACGAGGGGAGGTCACTGAATTCAATGAGTTCACCTCAGGTCAGTTCACCGGAGGTCACATCTGGGTTAGTGTGGGAACAGCTGCAACTCCGTCAGTGTGTCCCTAACACCGCACTGCTATGTCATGTTTTCTAATGTGCTGGCATGATCGGGGCATGTAGTGTCTGTGGATAACGTCTAACCTGCAGGAGGGTTTTGGGGGTTAATAAATTGAAGAAAGAGAGTGGGTTTTTTTTAAATAAAAAGGATTTTTTTTTTCTGTGTTTTGTGTTTATTTCTTTTGACTTACAGGTTAGTCATTGAGTATGACAGCTGTGATTTTTGACAAATCACAGCTGTTATTAACATCTTATTGTAACACCCCGATTGTCATCGCAATCAGGATGAGTAAGGTAAGCGTCATGATTGGGGTATCTAATGAATGCGCCAATTTTGCTATTTCTTGCCTTGGGAGGGCCCAAAAACCATGAGCCTCCCAGCCTGAGAATACCAGCCCCCAGCCGTTTGATTTATCTAGGCTGGTTATCAAAATTTGGAGGGACCACACGCCATTTTTTAAATTATTTATTTAAATAATTTAAAAAAACCTGCATAGGGTCCCCCATATTTTCATACACAGACAAGATAATGCACACAGTTGGTAACTGCAGTCTCCAGCTGTCTGCTTTATCTGTGCAGGGTTTGAATATACGAGAGACCCTACAGCATTTTTTTCAATTATTTATATATTTTTACTCTCCACTTCTCGGACTCAGACAGTCAGTGTGAGGGCAACTAATCACAGACGCCGACTGTCTGACTGTATACAGAGTATACAGTCATGTCTCTGTGGTCATACATGAGTGCTGGGGTAGAGGGATTAGGCACCTCTCCCATCTGAGCCACTCATCTGCTTATCTAAAGGCACTCACCCTTTTACCCCAGCACTCATGTATGTCCATAGAGACAGCCACCCAGATAAGAAAAAAAAAGGGAAGCAAAATGGGGATTAAAGCAGGACAATTATACTATAGTCTGCACGCGCCTGTCACACTACTTGTGGGTCCACTCATTAGATCTCATTAATATTCACTGCTTCCCTCGCCCACCCTGTGTGTCAGCATCTGTAATTGGTTGCAGTCAGACAGTCGGCGTGAGTCCCTATGTGTGTCCCTGGTACCAGACATTGATTGAGCTACTAGTTTATAGGTGAGTGATATTGGTTGCCCTTATGTGTGATTATTCATGGATGGTAGTGAGCTACAATCATATAATGTAATCCTGCTAGTCACAATTGTTTGGCACCATCTAATGTTAGTCCCCACTGTATCCCATTATTGAATTAATACATCATATTTACTGGTCCTTTTATTTTGGGGGCACGTGGGGTTCTTTCCCCTTTTGCACTATACACCATCCCTATTCTTGTTTAATTATTTGTATCCTGGAGCAAAACTTAAATAAATTATTCTGGTGTTGCTTAATCAGCAAAATTTAAATACCTCCAGAACTGTCTGTCCCCTTGCCTCAGTGTTGTATATCCCCAGAACTGTCTGTCCCACAAACCCCAGTGCTTTATACCCCCCAGAACTGTCTGTCCCTCCCACTCCAGTGCTGTATACCCGCAGAACTGTCTGTCCCACCCACCCCAGTGTTGTATACCCCCAGAACTGTCTGTCCTCCCACCCCAGTGCTGTGCACCCTAGAACTGTCTGTCCCCATCACCCCAGTGCTGTATACCTACAGAACTGTCTGTCCCCTAACCCCAGTGCTGTTTACCCCAGGACTGTCTGTCTTTTGCCCCCAGTGCTGTATACCCCCTCGAACTATCTGTCTCCTGGCCCCAGTGCTGTATACCACCAGAACTGTCTGTCCCCTGAGTCCAGTGCTGTATACCCCCCAGAGCTGCATGTCCCCCCCCACTCCAATGCGGTATACTACCCCAGCATTATATACCCCCCAGAGCTGTATGCTCCCCTGCCCCAGTGCTGTATACCACTTCAGAGCTGTATGCCCCCCATCTGGAGCTGTATGTGCCCCCACTGCTGTATGTCTCCAGCCTCTCCTGTGATGTATATATAGCAGTGTCAGTGTGCACTGTCTGTTAGCTATGGCCACCAATAAGCGCAGCACAGCCACATGCCCAGGAGGACCTGGATGGGAGACAAGTGGGGGAGGTGAGTGAGGCTGTTGACTGCTTCCCCATATTGAAAATATCTCTAATGCATCTGTGTGTGCATGTATGATGTGTATCTATGTATGTCAGTGTATATGGCTGTGTATAGATTTGTCTATTTAGATGTGTTCTTGTGAATTTGTCTTTAAATATGTATATGTGCATTTCTATGTATGTATGGGGTCCATTGAGACTCTTTCCCCTGGTGCCCACAAAAACCTGGAGTCATCCCTGGATGTACTAGAAGTTGTAGGTTCATGCAATACAAATGTGTATTCGTCTGACCTGACATTACAATTGGTGAACCATGTACTGCTTGTCATTCTGATTATGTTATTCTGTACTAATGAGGGTTTTGATGCTGTGTTTCTGAACTGATGGGGTTATATGGATGTATTTCTGTACTGCTGGTGGTTCTGATGATGTATTTCTGTACTGCTGGTGGTTGTGATGCTGTGTTTCTGTACTGTTGCGTGTTATAATGATGTATTTCTGTACCTTTGCTGGTTCTGGTGCTGTTATTAGTTCTGATCCTGTACACAAGTAACAATTCATAAATTGCAAGATTGGACAACCCCTTTACTTAGAATTGGGATACACTGCTTAATTGTAGAAGTAAAGGGCTTGTCCAAGTTTGAGATGAAATTCTGCAGTGACTCTAGGTGACTGAAGGCTTCTGAATTCTCACAATACAAGCTCTGCACACTTTTAGCATTCTCCGGTATTAGTAGCAATTGTGGACGGTCATGTGTGAGCATGAGATTTTTATATTTCTGGCCACATTCAGATTTGACGTTTCCAGCCTCACTCAATTAATTTTGAGTGAGGCCATGGATGTCTAATCGGCACGTGACCACATATGTGTAAATCACATACTTGCAGTTTTGTGACCTCCCACTCTCTCCGCCGGCACCAGAGAATTCTGATAGCGGGCCGTGTGCGCACTGAGAATTCAGCAGATGCAGTCACATAGTGACTGCAGATTTTAATCTCAAACCTGGACAACCCCTTTACTTATAAAATTAAGTACTGTAGCCCAATCATAACAGCATGTAATATACTCCCTGTCAGGATTCAGCTCTGCTCGCTAGTTCCAACAGTCATCATATATTCCACTCATATGTGATTTTCATACTTGCATGTGGCAATTAGCCTTTCTTCCTATGTTTCTCTTTAAACATTGAAGAGACTTAAGGCCACTTTACACGCAACGACATCGCTAACCAGATGTCGTTGGGGTTCACGGAATTCATGACGCACATCCGGCCTCGTTAGCGACGTCGTTGCGTGTGAAACGCAGGAACAACCATTAACGATCAAAAATACTCACGATATCGGTGATCGTTGACTCGTTGTTCTAATCTCAATTATCGTTGCTGCTGCAGGTACGATGTTGTTCGTCGTTCCTGCGGCATCACACATCGCTATGTGTGACACTGCAGGAACGAGGAACAACTTCGTACCTGTGGCCGCCACCAATGAGGAAGGAAGGAGGTGGGCGGGATGTTATGGCCGCTCATCTCTGCCCCTCCGCTTCTATTGGGCGACCGCTTAGTGACGCCGCACGAACCACCCCCTTAGAAAGGAGGCGGTTCGCCGGCCACAGCAACGTCGCTAGGCAGGTAAGTATGTGTGATGGGTGTTAGCGATGTTGTGCGCCACGGGCAGCGATTTGCCTGTGACGCACAACCGACGGGGGCGGGTGCTTTCACCAGCGACATCGCTAGTGATGTCGCTGTGTGTAAAGTGGGCTTTATGAAGAGCAGCTCGTCATCATGTGACTGTGAGTGTGCAAATCACATATGAATGATTGGTCACTTGGGGGGCGCCAAACTGAAGCCTTGCCCCGGGTGCCAGAAAGCCTAGATACACCTCTGGAAACATATATATTCATCCAACTATTATACTAGAAATCATTGTAATGGTACATATGATTAGTTAACACACCGGAATACTGGCAAACACATGTCAAATATCACCCACCTGCTCCATAGGAGATAACTTTTGTTAACGGCATGAGCCCAATGTACCCATTCTAATTATACTAACTAAGGTTTACCTTTTCAAGAAAAGTTGATTCTAGTAGGCCATTGTTTCCTGAACACTCTTATACAGCTACAAAGGCATGTAAATAAAGACATTCCTGTTTACTGTGTGGCAGTGGGACTAATTATCCTTAATCCCCTATAGATTATATGTCCTTGAGAAAGACCCATTGTAGGGTGGAAATGTTGGACTGTTGAGTCATATGCCTACGTATACATAAATAATAGAATCAAGCTTGAGCCTCAACCTTTTTACTCCACTTCTCAACTTTTTTGTGTGCCAAAGCTTCTTTTTGTATGATTGGACTGCTGGAGTTGTCAAGCATTCAGGTCATACAGTGGAGCAATAATTCTGCTGGTCTAATGGGTTAATGTTCAGGAACATAATATCACCCAACAAGCAGGAACCCGAAAGGTAGAGGAGCAGTGTGATCCTGCAGAAATGAGATGAGATTACCCAATTAAAAATTAAATTAAAAAGTCATGAAAAAAGTATTTTTTAAGCTTGAAACATGGTTAATGATATTAAAACAACAATTAACTGCATTTGGGAACTCTTGATATGAAAATTATTTAAAAGAGCCACTTTTATGTACAGAACTACATTCAGATTTCCATTGGTTGCTGTAATAATACGTAATAAAGCTTGTTTATCACCATATCATTTACAGCCTGGTTGAGGACCTACATCAGGTAGCTAGAATGCTACAACTACCTTTGAAGGTGACCCTATTACGGCCCCTCTTATGGCATGGACATCACAAGACCTCTAGAGATTGGCAGAAGTTTATTTATATCCTGTAAGTTGGGTAACTTGGAAGATGCAATCGTCATGAATCAACTTGGCTTTAGAGCACATCACACAAATGCTTGATTGAACTGAAATAAAAAGAATTTGGAAGCCATGTCAACAACTTAATTTCTTTTGTCTTGTTTCTCAAACTATTCCTGAACAATTTTGCAGCGTGGCAGCATTATCTGGTTAAAACATGGGTTCCATTAGGGAAAAAGTTAACCATGAAGAGGTCTACTCATTCTACACGATCTTTATGTAGATGATACATGTCCAAGTAGCATTTACATGGATGCTAGCATTAAAAATGTATATCAATCCACTGCCCAGAATATCACACTGCCCATGCAGGCTTGTCTTAATGCATCCTGGTTCTATCTATTCTCAGGTAAGAAATCCACATGCACCTGGCCATCCACATGAAGAAAAAGAAAATTTGATTAACTGACCAGGAACCTGATTCACTACAAACCAGAAAACCCCTGACACCTGCTGTTTTAGAGGTGATCTGACCCAGTTGTCTTGCCATCACCATTTGGTCCTTGTCAAATTTGTTTGGATCCATCTGCTGCCTAAAATACCCACTCCTTTATAGTAATAGCTATAGTAACGAGATTATGTAATTACCAATTATATTAATTTCACATGTAATTAGTTTTAGGGTACGGTTCCACTTGATTATAACTCACGCAAGTCTTGCATCGGTATCATCTGGCACAGCCACATACTGTCTGTACACGAGCCCACCAGCTGCATGGAAATACCTGCAGCCGACCTGCCCCTGTCAGGAGAGTGTGTGGCAGTGCCGGGTGATACCGATGCGAGACTCTCACGAGTCATTATCAAGTGGAACCGTACCCTTACTGTTATAAATGGTCAGTGTTGGAGGCTTTGGCAACCAACCTGTAACCACCTTATGATTATGACATGATGTAAATATATCACCGCATCTGAAATGTTAGACCCTTAAAAATATCACATTATTTATTCCGTACCATAGATGGAAAAAGTGTTATTGGTGTCAGAAAATTGCAACATAAAGCAAGTTTAATTTTTTTTTAGGTTTCTATATTTTTGACAGTGTGGCATTACTGTAATAATATTGACCCAAAGCATAAAGGTAACATGCAATTCAATTTTTATAGCACAGTAAGCAAAAATTAAAACTTAAAACGAAAATTAACCACTCCTGCTGAAATTGTGTTTTTTTGGGGTTTTTCTTTTTACAATTCACCATACACCTACAATACATTCTGCCAAAAAAAGCCTTCACTTGGCTAAAAACAAACTTTGGGCAATAAAAAATGTTGGTCCCTTTCAGACGTCCGTGTTTAAACACGTACAAGCCAGACGTACCGGTATGATCATCCGTGTATCATACATGATACTTCCATGTGACGTCTGTGTTTGCATATGTGTGACATCCGTGTGAATGGTACTGGTAAAAAAATGCATGATACTGAAATGAATGGTTTTTTAATGTGTAAAAGATGGGCAAAGCCTTAAAAATTAAAGATAGAATGATAGAACAGATAAAACAGATAGATAGAACAGATATAATAGAGAGTAGAGTTGAGCGCGGTTCGTGGTTCGTGGTTCTCCAGTTCTAGGCTCGAGTGATTTTGGGGCATGTTCTAGATCGAACTAGAACTCGAGCTTTTTGCAAAAGCTCGATAGTTCTAGAAACGTTCGAGAACGGTTCTAGCAGCAAAAAACCAGCTAAATCCTAGCTTGGTTTCTGCTGTAATAGTGTAAGTCACTCTGTGAATCACACTATTATGACATTTCAGTGTATAGTGTGCGTGAACAGCGCCTTCAGATCACTGCTGTTTCTATAATGGCGATCGCCATTTTTTTTTTTTCTTGTCTTCCTTCCCTAAGCGCGCGTGTGCAGTGGGGCGGGCCAGCATGTCAGCCAATCCCAGACACACACACAGCTAAGTGGACTTTGAGCCAGAGAAGCAACGGCATGTGTGATAGGATGTCCATGTCACATGTCCCTGCATTATAAAACCGGACATTTTCTTCCAGGACGCCATTATCTGCCTTCTGCGTCTTTGGTGTCAGACATCACTGTCGCAGCTCCGTTCTCCTGAGTCCTATCGCCGATACAGCTGTATGCGCTGCATACACAGCGTTAGAAAGCTTAGGGAGAGCACTTTATAGCAGTCCTTTTAAGGGCTCAAACCGGCAGGGTCAGAGAGCCATAGGTGACAGGTCCTGAAAACAGCAACAGCGTCTGTGTAGCCAAGGTCAGGGATTTCCTCCCTGCATTTCACCATTAGGAGGGAATAGAAAGGCAGGCTTCCATTCCTCTACCCAGAGCACCACAATCCTGCCACTGTACCCTCTTGTCCTCTGCACACTCCAACTCATTATAACTAAGCCATTATACTAGCAAACACTCAGTGTACCTAGTGGCATCCTAAACGTGGCTATTGGACTTTGCTATAGTCCCACTAGTGCAAAGACATTTGCAGAGCGCGTCTGCCTGCATTGCACACTCCAACTTTTTTAAACTAAGCAATTTTACTAGCAAACACTCAGTGTACCTAGTGGCATCCTAAACGTGGCTATTGGACTTTGCTATAGTCCCACTAGTGCAAAGACATTTGCAGAGCACGTCTGCCTGCATTGCACACTCCTACTTTTTTAAACTAAGCCATTATACTAGCAAACACTCAGTGTACCTAGTGGCATCCTAAACGTGGCTATTGGACTTTGCTATAGTCCCACTAGTGCAAAGACATTTGCAGAGCACATCTGCCTGCATTGCAGACTCCAACTCTTTTTAACTAAGCCATTATACTAGCAAACAGTCAGTGTACCTAGTGGCATCCTAAACGTGGCTATTGGACTTTGCTATAGTCCCACTAGTGCAAAGACATTTGCAGAGCACGTCTGCCTGCATTGCACACTCCAACTTTTTTAAACTAAGCCATTATACTAGCAAACACTCAGTGTACCTAGTGGCATCCTAAACGTGGCTATTGTACTTTTGTCTATTCACACTATTGTAAACATATTTGCAGCACGTCTGCCTGCATTGCACACTCAAACTTTTTAAACTAAGCCATTATACTAGCAAACACTCAGTGTACCTAGTGGCATCCTAAACGTGGCTATTGTACTTTTGTCTATTCACACTATTGTAAACATATTTGCAGCACGTCTGCCTGCATTGCACACTCAAACTTTTTAAACTAAGCCATTATACTAGCAAACACTCAGTGTACCTAGTGGCATCCTAAACGTGGCTATTGTACTTTTGTCTATTCACACTATTGTAAACATATTTGCAGCACGTCTGCCTGCATTGCACACTCAAACTTTTTGAACTAAGCCATTATACTAGCAAACACTCAGTGTACCTAGTGGCATCCTAAACGTGGCTATTGTACTTTTGTCTATTCACACTATTGTAACGATATTTGCAGCACGTCTGCCTGCATTGCACACTCCAACTTTTTTAAACTAAGCCATTATACTAGCAAACACTCAGTGTACCTAGTGGCATCCTAAACGTGGCTATTGGACTTTGCTATAGTCCCACTAGTGCAAAGACATTTGCAGAGCACGTCTGCCTGCATTGCAGACTCCAACTCTTTTTTAACTAAGCCATTATACTAGCAAACAGTCAGTGTACCTAGTGGCATCCTAAACGTGGCTATTGGACTTTGCTATAGTCCCACTAGTGCAAAGACATTTGCAGAGCACGTCTGCCTGCATTGCACACTCCAACTTTTTTAAACTAAGCAATTTTACTAGCAAACACTCAGTGTACCTAGTTGCATCCTAAGGGTACGCTCACACGAGCGTATAACTCGCATGAGTATCGGACCGCATCACCCGGCGCGCCTAGCTTCTCTGCTGACAGGAGCGGCTCAGCTGCATGTATTTCTATGCGGCTGACATGCTCCTGTCCGGAGAGTGTGCGGCCGCACCGAGTGATGCGGTCCGATACTCATGCGAGTTATACGCTCGTGTGAGCGTACCCTAAACGTGGCTATTGGACTTTGCTATAGTCCCACTAGTGCAAAGACATTTGCAGAGCACGTCTGCCTGCATTGCACACTCCAACTTTTTTAAACTAAGCAATTTTACTAGCAAACACTCAGTGTACCTAGTGGCATCCTAAACGTGGCTATTGGACTTTGCTATAGTCCCACTAGTGCAAAGACATTTGCAGAGCACGTCTGCCTGCATTGCACACTCCAACTTTTTTAAACTAAGCCATTATACTAGCAAACAGTCAGTGTACCTAGTGGCATCCTAAACGTGGCTATTGGACTTTGCTATAGTCCCACTAGTGCAAAGACATTTGCAGAGCACGTCTGCCTGCATTGCACACTCCAACTTTTTTAAACTAAGCCATTATACTAGCAAACACTCAGTGTACCTAGTGGCATCCTAAACGTGGCTATTGGACTTTGCTATAGTCCCACTAGTGCAAAGACATTTGCAGAGCTCGTCTGCCTGCATTGCAGACTCCAACTCTTTTTAACTAAGCCATTATACTAGCAAACAGTCAGTGTACCTAGTGGCATCCTAAACGTGGCTATTGGACTTTCCTATAGTCCCACTAGTGCAAAGACATTTGCAGAGCACGTCTGCCTGCATTGCACACTCCAACTTTTTTAAACTAAGCCATTATACTAGCAAACACTCAGTGTACCTAGTGGCATCCTAAACGTGGCTATTGTACTTTTGTCTATTCACACTATTGTAAACATATTTGCAGCACGTCTGCCTGCATTGCACACTCAAACTTTTTAAACTAAGCCATTATACTAGCAAACACTCAGTGTACCTAGTGGCATCCTAAACGTGGCTATTGTACTTTTGTCTATTCACACTATTGTAAACATATTTGCAGCACGTCTGCCTGCATTGCACACTCAAACTTTTTAAACTAAGCCATTATACTAGCAAACACTCAGTGTACCTAGTGGCATCCTAAACGTGGCTATTGTACTTTTGTCTATTCACACTATTGTAACGATATTTGCAGCACGTCTGCTTGCATTGCACACTCCAACTTTTTTAAACTAAGCCATTATACTAGCAAACACTCAGTGTACCTAGTGGCATCCTAAACGTGGCTATTGTACTTTTGTCTATTCACACTATTGTAAACATATTTGCAGCACGTCTGCCTGCATTGCACACTCAAACTTTTTAAACTAAGCCATTATACTAGCAAACACTCAGTGTACCTAGTGGCATCCTAAACGTGGCTATTGTACTTTTGTCTATTCACACTATTGTAACGATATTTGCAGCACGTCTGCCTGCATTGCACACTCCAACTTTTTTAAACTAAGCCATTATACTAGCAAACACTCAGTGTACCTAGTGGCATCCTAAACGTGGCTATTGTACTTTTGTCTATTCACACTATTGTAAACATATTTGCAGCACGTCTGCCTGCATTGCACACTCAAACTTTTTAAACTAAGCCATTATACTAGCAAACACTCAGTGTACCTAGTGGCATCCTAAACGTGGCTATTGTACTTTTGTCTATTCACACTATTGTAAACATATTTGCAGCACGTCTGCCTGCATTGCACACTCAAACTTTTTAAACTAAGCCATTATACTAGCAAACACTCAGTGTACCTAGTGGCATCCTAAACGTGGCTATTGTACTTTTGTCTATTCACACTATTGTAAACATATTTGCAGCACGTCTGCCTGCATTGCACACTCAAACTTTTTAAACTAAGCCATTATACTAGCAAACACTCAGTGTACCTAGTGGCATCCTAAACGTGGCTATTGTACTTTTGTCTATTCACACTATTGTAAACATATTTGCAGCACGTCTGCCTGCATTGCACACTCCAACTTTTTTAAACTCAGCCATTATACTAGCAAACACTCAGTGTACCTAGTGGCATCCTAAACGTGGCTATTGTACTTTTGTCTATTCACACTATTGTAAACATATTTGCAGCACGTCTGCCTGCATTGCACACTCAAACTTTTTAAACTAAGCCATTATACTAGCAAACACTCAGTGTACCTAGTGGCATCCTAAACGTGGCTATTGTACTTTTGTCTATTCACACTACTGCAAATCTATGTGCAGCACCTCTGCATGACAACCTCCTGCTCTGTTTTTAATAAGCTATAATGATAGCACAAAATACTGCCATTTAGTGGCATCATAGAACTGGCTGTTGTATTCCATTAGTGCCCCACTGGTGACAAGCTATTTCTAGCACCTCTACATCACACCCTCATGCACATTTTGCTACGCTAATGTTATAGCAAACTCATGGAATTCATTGCTGCATTTCATAATTCGGAGGGATAGAAAGTCAGGCTTCCTTTAGCTTTTCCTTCTGTTCATAGACAGCATCTCCAAGAGCAATTTCCCCTCCACGTCTAAGGGGCACTTTGCACACTGCGACATCGCAGCCCGATGCTGCGATGCCGAGTGTGATAGTCCCCGCCCCCGTCGCAGCAGCGATATGTGGTGATAGCTGGCGTAGCGAAAGTTATCGCTACAGCAGCTTCACACACACACTCACCTGCCGTGCGACGTCCCTGTGGCCGGCGACTCGCCTCCTTGTTAAGGGGGCGGGTCGTGCGGCGTCACTGCGACGTCACACGGCAGGCGGCCAATCGGAGCGGAGGGGCGGAGATGAGCAGGATGTCAACATCCTGCCCACCTCCTTCCTTCCGCATATCCTACGGAAGCCGCAGTGAGGCCGGTAGGAGACGTTCCTCGCTCCTGCGACTTCACACACAGCGATGTGTGCGGCCGCAGGAGCGAGGAACAACATCGGACCGTCGCGTCAGCGTAATCATGGATTACGCCGATGCTGCACCGATGATACGATTACGACG
The DNA here is from genome assembly GCF_048569485.1 of Anomaloglossus baeobatrachus. NCBI lineage: Eukaryota > Metazoa > Chordata > Amphibia > Anura > Aromobatidae > Anomaloglossus > Anomaloglossus baeobatrachus. Next base: position 626,003,176 of record NC_134354.1, read on the forward strand.
CTTTTGCGGTCGTTAATCGTATCATCCAGCCTTTACACACTGCGATGTCGCATGCGATGCCGGAAGTGCGTCATTTTCAATTTGACCCCACCGACATCGCACCTGCGATATCGCAGTGTGCAAAGTGCCCCTAAGTGTGGAGAGGCAGCTAGTGCGCATGCGTGTGCCGATGTACCCCAGCTGCAGCATAATTACAGTGTTTCGTGTAGTGAGTATGCTCAGCCTGACTGTGTTATTCCTGACGCTAAGTCTTCTTTTCGGGATACAGCGCATGCTCCCACACTAAGTGTGAAAAGCCTCTTTGCACAGGTGCTTGCATTCCGTGCCGGGTCTAAGTCCTGTTTTGTGCCTAGACACCATGCTAAAGCTGATAGTCTTTTTTCAGAGACTGTATTTCATGCTACTGAGCATGCTCAGGCACTTCCTGCATCAGAGACTAGGTCCGGTAATGAACTCTTTGGCCCTGACCCTGATGTGGGGGTCCCATATAGACCACAGGGCATCAGGTGTCCTCCCAAATGGCTTGCAGAGGCCCACACCTAGGACTTGTCACCGCATTATTGATGGTCAGACGATGACAGGTGAGGTGTTTGGGTCATGGCAGCCATGAGATCATCATTGAAGTTGCGTTTCCAAATAGGACGCTAGTTATGCCACTCATGACGTGTCACTCTACTTTTGTCTCCAGGAGGTGCATTGTGGTTCACCCTGGTTTGGGGCGGACCCAGGTTATAAAAGGGGCTGGAGCCAACAAGGAGGTGCGCAGTCTTCTATTATGCTCCGAAAGAGCACACCTCCATGTGTTGAACCCATTGCGGCTTTAGGCCAGAGGTAGGCAGGGATAGGGTGTCGATGCAGGCCACCACCACAGTTGGTAACGCAGAACGGTTAAGACCAGCTCCTGTCCTACCAGTCCTGCTTGTGCAGCCCAGTGGCATTAACAGGCCTCCTGCTGCTGCTGATGCGCCTGCTGTCCACAGGTGTGCCCCTACGCACACGGTCAGCGTACTCAATGGCCCCTGTATTGTTAACAGGGAGTTCCTGGGCTGGGTGGGCATGTGGACCCTGTGACGCTAACAGGGCTCACAGTCTCCAGATCCGAATGGCGTCTAACTCGGTTCAGGCTACTATTAGTTTCATAGCCACACAGCTCTGTATCCTCCACCAAACCTTCCAGTTGCCAACCTCTCCTTTTCCAACTGGGAGCACGGTGGACACTGACTGCTGATGGGGATATATACCTTTCTCTTTCTTTTCTTATTAATTTTCGTTATATAGCGGTCACAGATTATATACCACTTTATCCAAATCTGCCAGTCCCACTGTAACAGATGGTGTTTCTTCAGCAAATGTTACAGTTGCTTAACCTCCAAATCCACGGACCAAAACTTTTTTCCCCTTTCCAACACACCTGTTCCCCTTTCCAACAGCATCTGTCCTTTTTCAACTCATTTTGGGATATGACCAAAAGTGCAACTGTGCAGGGACACCGTACTCAACGCCATCTCAGCACAGCAGCCATCCCTCGGTCCCTCCGATGTGGACAAGTAAAAGACCATTTCCTCCTATCCATGACAAAGCGTTGAGATTCACTCTGTGCAGCACTGGTGTTTAGTGGAAAAGTAGATCTAAGATTGCGTACCACATTCTGCAGATACTCCTGTATACGTGCGTCCATTTCTATGGCAGGAATTAGTTCGCCAAATTTTGTCTTGTACCGGGGATCTAACAGTGTGGCAACCCAATATTCAGGATTACTTCAAATTCATACAATCCGAGGGTCATGTAGGTAGTGCAGCAAGAAGGCGCTCATGTGTCTTGTGCATCCAGGAGGACCAAGTCCTTGGTGTGTTGGTGGCAGAGAGGTGAGAATCGTGCATCCTTCCTCTGCCCTCTCCCCACAACCTCGCACAACCGAAATGTGAGCAAGCTCTCACTCATCTGCTGAGTCTTCCATGCCCATCGCCAGTTCGTCCTCCATTTCTTCATGGGCTCCTGCACTTTCATCAACACTTTTTGCTGATACTATGCGCCCTTGTTAATCCCTCTCCCTCACCATGACTGCCGCATAGGTGCCGCTGACCATCTGGACCTCGTAGATCTTGTTATCCCTTCCACATATGACTCCTCCTGTACTTCCTCCCCTTCCTCTTGTCCCAACACCTGACTCTGAATAATAATTACAGTGTGCTCCATCATGTAGATGACCAGAATTGTCACGCTGAGAATGACATTGCCAGTGCTAAACATCTTCGTCGACATTTGTGAACTGTGTAGCAGGGTGCATAGGTCCTTGATCTGACACCACTCCAGCAGCGTGATCTGCACCACCTCTTGATCAAGTTATCCCAGGATATATGTCATACCGTATTTCAGCAGGGCTCTGCGGTGCTGCCACACACGCTGCAACATGTGCAGATTCCAATTCCTGCGTGTCGGAACATCGCATTTCCGGCGTTTAACTGCCAGACCCTAAGACTTCCGGAGTGATGAAAGTTGTTGAGCTGCTGTGTGCGCACGATGGAAGTGAGCACATAGCGAGCGTGCCCGCTGCACAAGGCCATGTAGGCCGTGATGGTGTTTTAAAAATTGCTGGAGAATTCGGTTCAACACGTGAGCCATACAAGGCACGTGTGTCACATTGCCCTGAGGATGGCCCGCAGCCAGGTTTGCATCATTGCCGCACACGGCTGTTAAGTCACCAACGGAGTCCGCTCCGTCAATTTGTACTCCGGTCGCCAGGTGACAACGTGTTCCTTTCATGAATAGTGCTGATGATGGGAGAGTAGTCGATGCCAGCGGCGCAGGTGGACGCAGGTTATGCTCACCCACTGGGCTGCATTACCTTGACAGATGCAGAATCTCTGGCTGAATGTAGCTGGTGGGTATCTCACAGATGAAATACCATCATTCAGCTACAACCAATGGGAAGACACCACACCCTTTTTTATGCCCATCCTGTCTGCAGACCACTGCCAGACATAGCTATGAACCTCTGGTTAATTTTACCCCCAGTTCAGTTTTATGATTTTGTGTGCTTGTTACCTGACTACTTTTCCTGCTTGCTGTTTATGTACCTTGTTGGCCGATCCGCATTTCACCTCTGCTTGTTTTCTGATTAAGTCCTGGCCATCCCATTCTGTTCCTGTTCCTCAATTAATGTTTTGACCCTGCCTGACTACTATTCTCTGGAATAGCGGTGTGACTCACATTTCCCATACATTTCAAAGTAAAACTTTGACCGCCTGATGGCATTGAGCTCTGCTGCCAGCATAGTAAGGAGGTGTGTGGTAGTCCTTGTGCGCAGTTGCAAGGAAGGGTGGCCTGACCACACAGGGTTTGCGCCAAGGTGGAGGACCCACACGAGGTTGAAGAGGCAGAAGCAGTGTATTAACTTCTACATACAGAAGAAGGATTGAAACAACTCGTGGGGACGGCAAGACTTGTACAGCAGACCCTTCTCCATCTCTCACCATAGTTTGCCAGTGCCCAGTCAGTGACATGTAATGACCCTGTCTATGCTTACTGGTCCAAGTATCTGTGTTGAAATGCACCCTGTCGCACACAGATTTTCTCAAGGAAGTGGTGATGTTGTGTGCGACATGCTGGTGTAGCGCGGGCATGCTTTTCTTGGAGAAGCAGTGGTGATTGGGCATCTGGTACTGGGGCACAGCGACAGACATAAGGTCTGTAAAATCCTGTGTGTCCACTAGGCGTAAAGGCAGCATTTCGGTAGCCAACAGCTTACAGAGGGATAGAGTCAACCACTTAGCTTTGTCATGGGTCGCAGTAAGTGGCCTTTTATTTGACCACATCTGAGGGACAGAGATCTGGCTGCTGTCTGTAGACGGTGTTGAGTAGGGTGTCCCTGGAAAAATGCAGGTTTGTGAGGAAAGTGCAGGCGGAGACATGATGTTGCCTTCATCTTGCCTTCAGATCTGTTCATCTTGTATCATTTTTAAAAAACACAGCAAGCAAGGGTTACTCCAAGCGGATTCTACCTTTTTTCCAAAAATTGGGCACACAGACACCCCATCAGTGGCAGCACTTGTGCCCTAGTTGCAAACAGGATGTTTTGATTTGCATCAAGCACATTCAAAAATACGCCATAATTAACCGTCCCCAGCATGACACCGGGGTAGGTAGATAAAGTCTTTGCTGAACCATGACTTGGTCATCTTGGCTCCTTTTAAAAACAATGTAAGCAAGGGTTACTCCAAGCGGAGCCTCCCTTTTTTCCAAAAATTGTGCCCCACACACACCCACCCATTCAGTGGCAGCAGTTGTGCCATAGTTGTACACTTCACAGCTAGATTTGCATCAAGCACATTCCAAATCCACAAGCATTTACTCTCCCCAGGATGACACAGGGGTTGTAAATTCCTTCTGGATCCATGACTTGTTAATTTTGATGAACGTCAGTCTGTCCACATTGTCACTGGACAGACGCGTGCGCTTATCTGTCAGCACACACCCAGCAGCACTGAAGACACGTTCAGAGACAACGCTGGCAGCTGTACACGACAAAATCTCCAAGGCGTAACTGGATAGCTCTGGCCATTTTTCTAGATTTGAAGCCCAAAATGAGCAAGGCTCTATTTGCAAAGTCATGGCATCGATGTTCATTTGTAGATACTCCTGTATCATCCTCTCCAGCCGTTGACTATGTGTCAGACTTGTTGTCTCTGGTGGCCTTGCAAAGGAGGGTCTAAAAAAATTATGAAAAGATTCCATAAAATTGCTGTTACCAGCACCAGATACGGTCCTACTGGTACGTGTAGACTGTTGAAGATGACGAGACCGTCCCATGTTTGTCAAGTTACAACTGGGAGATTCCCTCCCTGCACCTGCACGGTTGTTTGGTGGAAAAGCGGATCTAAGATCGAGTAACAGCTTCTGCTGATACTCATGCATACGTGCGTCCCTTTCTATGGCTGGAATTATGTCACAAAATTTGGACTTGTACCGGGGATCTAATAGTGTGGCAAGCCAGTAGTCATCATCACTTCTAATTTTGACAATACGAGGGTCATGTTGGAGGTAGTGCAACAAGAAGGCACTCATGTGTCTTGCGCAGCCATGCGGACCAAGTCCACGCTGTGTTTGTGGCATAGAGGTGCTAACCGTTCTTTCTTCCTCTGACATCTCCCCCCAACCTCTTTCAACTGAAATTTGACTAAGGTCCCCCTCATCTGCTGAGTCTTCCATGTCCATGGACAGTTCGTCCTCCATATCTTCATGTCCTCCTGCACCTTCCTCAACATCTCGCCTGCTACCATGCGCCCTTGTTGATCCCTGTCCCCCATGGTCCCATGCCTGCCGCGTTGGTGATGATGAACGTCTGGACCTTGGTGATGTTGTTGTGTCTTGCGCATATGAATCCTCCTGTAGTTCCTCCCCTTCCTGTTGTCCCACCCCCTGACTCCGAATAGTGTTTAGCGTGTGCTCCAGCATGTAAATGACTGGAATCGTCATGCTGATAATGGCATTGTCAGCGCTAAACATATTCGTCGCCATGTCGAAACTGTGCAGAAGGGTGCATAGGTCCTTGATCTGAGACCACTCTAGCAGTGTAATCTGCCCCACCTCTGCATCTCATTGGCCTAGGCTATACGTCATGACGTAATGCACCAGGGCTCGGTGGTGCTGTCTCTGTATCATGTGGAGAGTCGAATTCCAGCGTGTCGATACATCGCATTTCAGGTGATGAACCGGCAGGCTGAAAGACTTCTGGAGCAATGCAAGTCAAGTCAGCTGCGGCGTTTAAACGGCAGAAGTGAGCAGAGAGTGACCATGCCCTGTGCAGAAGCCCATCTAGGCCGTGATAGTGGGTTAAAATTGCTGGACAACAAGGTTAAACACGTGAGCCATACAAGGCACGTGTGCCAGCTTGCCCAGGCGAAGGGCCGCACCCAGGTTTGCAGCATTGTCGCACACGGCCTTACCAGGCTGCAGGTTGAGTGGAGACAACCATTTATTAAACTCGGACCGCAGAGCTGACCACAACTCCTCAGCTGTGTGACTCTTATTCCCAAGACATGTCAAGCTAAAGACCGCCTGATGCCGTTGTGCTCTGCTGCCAGCATAGTAATGAGGGGTGCGTGATTCCTTCTGCGCAGTGAGAACGCTGGTGGCCTGACCAGGCAGGCTTGGGGCGGAGGTGGAGGACCCAGATGAGGTGGAGGATGCAGAAGCAGTGGCGGAACTTGGACAGACAGAGGATTGACACACAAGTCGTGGGGACGGCAAGACTTGTGCAGCAGACCCTTCACCATCTATCACCATAGTTACCCAGTGGCCAGTCAGCGACATGTAACGTCCCTGTCCATGCTTACTGGTCCAAGTATCGGTGGTGAAATGCACCCGTTCACACACAGAGTTTCTCAAGGAAGCGGTGATGTTGTGTGTGACATGCTGGTGTAGCGCGGGCACACCTTTCTTAGAGAAGTAGTGGCGACTAGGCATCTGGTACTGGGGCACAGCGACAGACATAAGGTCTCTAAAATCCTGTGTGTCCACTAGGCGGAAAGGCAGCATTTCGGTAGCCAACAGCTTACAGAGGGATAGTGTCAACCTCTTAGCTTTGTCATGGGTCGCAGGAAGTGGCCTTTTATTTGACCACATCTGAGGGACAGAGATCTGGCTGCTGTGTGTAGACGGTGTTGAGTAGGGTGTCCCTGGAAAAATGCAGGTTTGTGAGGAAAGTGCAGGCGGAGACATGATGTTGCCTTCATCCAACGTTGGTGCTATCGATGTTTGAGAGAGCTGTACACAATCACTTGTTTCCCCTTCCAAACCAACTGACGACCTACCAAGCAAACTGCCTGTTGCGGTTACAGTGGTGGAAGTTGTGGGTGGAAAAACAGGTGTGACAGCTGTCCCCACAGTCCTAGAAGATGACGAGCGCGCGGATGCACTGGAAGGGGCAGGCGGTGGATGGTTGGCTCCGCTAGGCCGCATTGCAGCACGGTGAGCTTCCCACCAGGCCATATGATATTTATTCATGTGACGATTCATGGAAGAAGTTGTCAAACTGCTGAGGTTTTGACCTCTACTAAGATAACCATGCCAAATGTTACAGATCACATAATTTGGGCGATCTTTTTTTATGTCAAAAAAGGACCAGGCTAGGCAAGGCTTAGAGGCCATGCGACCTGTTGATCCACCCCGAATAATGCTCAGAGGCAGAGTGGTGGCTGAGGATGCAGTTGTAGACGTGCTACCAGTGCTCCGACTGTGTCCAGGAAGGCGCAAGGTTACTTCGACGTCGGTTGCATCCTCCTCCACCGCCTCTGTTGACCTCCTCGAGTGTCTGACTGTGGGTTGACAGTAGGTGGGATCTAGAACTTCATCATCAATTGTTGTGTTTGCACTCCCCTCCCCCTCAGACCGAGCCTCTTCTTGCCCTGACCGAATATTTAAGTTGTCATCCCAATCGGGTATCTGCGTCTCATCTTCATCAGTATGTTCCTCATTGTCTATAACCACAGTTGTTGGAAAGGCAGCATTTTGGTAGCCAACAGTTTGCAGATGATGAAAGTCAACCTCCAAGCCATGTCATGCCCTTCTAAAAGCATGTAAAACACAGCGAGGGGACTCCAAGCACAGTCTCCCTCGTTTCCACTAACTGGGCCACACACACCCCACTTGACTGGCATCGGTTGAGCCCCCTTTTGAAAAAGAAAAAGATGCTTTGCATGAAGCACTCTCAAAAATACGCGTGCCTTTCCCGTCCCCTGGCTGACCCAGGGGAAGAAAAGTCCTCTGAGAGCCATGACTTGTTCATCTTGGTTCTTTTAGAGACACAGCGAGGGGACTCCAACCACAGTCTCCCTCGTTTCCACTAACTGGGCCACACACACCCCTCTTGACTGACATCAGTTGATGCCCCTTTTCAAAATGAAAAAGATGCTTTGCATGAAGCACTCTCAAAAATACGCGTGCCTTTCCCGTCCCCTGGCTGACCCAGGGGAAGAAAAGTCCTCTGAGAGCCATGACTTGTTCATCTTGGTTCTTTTAGAGACACAGCGAGGGGACTCCAACCACAGTCTCCCTCGTTTCCACTAAATGGGCCACACACACCCCTCTTGACTGACATCAGTTGATGCCCCTTTTCAAAATGAAAAAGATGCTTTGCATGAAGCACTCTCAAAAATACGCGTGCCTTTCCCGTCCCCTGGCTGACCCAGGGGAAGAAAAGTCCTCGGAGAGCCATGACTTGTTCATCTTGGTTCTTTTAGAAACACAGCGAGGGGACTCCAACCACAGTCTCCCTCGTTTCCACTAAATGGGACACACACACCCCACTTGACTGGCATCAGTTGACCCAATTTTCAAGATGAAAAAGATGCTTTGCATGAAGCACTCTCAAAAATACGCGTGCCTTTCCCGTCCCCTGGCTGACCCAGGGGAAGAAAAGTCCTCGGAGAGCCATGACTTGTTCATCTTGGTTCTTTTAGAGACACAGCGAGGGGACTCCAACCACAGTCTCCCTCGTTTCCACTAACTGGGCCACACACACCCCTCTTGACTGACATCAGTTGATGCCCCTTTTCAAAATGAAAAAGATGCTTTGCATGAAGCACTCTCAAAAATACGCGTGCCTTTCCCGTCCCCTGGCTGACCCAGGGGAAGAAAAGTCCTCTGAGAGCCATGACTTGTTCATCTTGGTTCTTTTAGAGACACAGCGAGGGGACTCCAACCACAGTCTCCCTCGTTTCCACTAACTGGGCCACACACACCCCTCTTGACTGACATCAGTTGATGCCCCTTTTCAAAATGAAAAAGATGCTTTGCATGAAGCACTCTCAAAAATACGCGTGCCTTTCCCGTCCCCTGGCTGACCCAGGGGAAGAAAAGTCCTCGGAGAGCCATGACTTGTTCATCTTGGTTCTTTTAGAGACACAGCGAGGGGACTCCAACCACAGTCTCCCTCGTTTCCACTAACTGGGCCACACACACCCCTCTTGACTGACATCAGTTGATGCCCCTTTTCAAAATGAAAAAGATGCTTTGCATGAAGCACTCTCAAAAATACGCGTGCCTTTCCCGTCCCCTGGCTGACCCAGGGGAAGAAAAGTCCTCGGAGAGCCATGACTTGTTCATCTTGGTTCTTTTAGAGACACAGCGAGGGGACTCCAACCACAGTCTCCCTCGTTTCCACTAACTGGGCCACACACACCCCACTTGACTGGCATCGGTTGAGCCCCCTTTTGAAAAAGAAAAAGATGCTTTGCATGAAGCACTCTCAAAAATACGCGTGCCTTTCCCGTCCCCTGGCTGACCCAGGGGAAGAAAAGTCCTCTGAGAGCCATGACTTGTTCATCTTGGTTCTTTTAGAGACACAGCGAGGGGACTCCAACCACAGTCTCCCTCGTTTTCCACTAACTGGGCCACACACACCCCTCTTGACTGACATCAGTTGATGCCCCTTTTCAAAATGAAAAAGATGCTTTGCATGAAGCACTCTCAAAAATACGCGTGCCTTTCCCGTCCCCTGGCTGACCTAGGGGAAGAAAAGTCCTCGGAGAGCCATGACTTATTCATCTTGGTTCTTTTAGAGACACAGCGAGGGGACTCCAACCACAGTCTCCCTCGTTTCCACTAACTGGGCCACACACACCCCTCTTGACTGACATCAGTTGATGCCCCTTTTCAAAATGAAAAAGATGCTTTGCATGAAGCACTCTCAAAAATACGCGTGCCTTTCCCGTCCCCTGGCTGACCCAGGGGAAGAAAAGTCCTCTGAGAGCCATGTCCACATTGTCAGTGGACAGACACGTGTGATTATCTGCCAGCAGACCCCCAGCAGCACTGAAGACAGGTTCCGAGAGAACGCTGGCTGCAGGACACGACAAGATCCCCAAGGCGTACGTGGCGAGCTCAGGCAATTTATCCAGATTGGAAGCCTAAAATGAGCAGGGCTCAAGTTGCACATTAATGGAATCGATGTTTCCTTGCATATACTCATATATCTGTGTGTCCTCCTCTTTTTCCTTGTCCAGCTCTTTTGTTTTCGCATGAGTATATGTCCTTGTCACTTTCCCATGTGTTGTGAGTTGTTTGTCACCTTTTGGACACCTTTGAGGGTGTTTTCTAGGTGTTTTTCTGTGTTTGTGATTGCCTGCCATTGTTTCCTATGCAGTTCGAGTTCGGTTCGTCGAACGTTCGACGAGCCGAACTCGAACGGGACCTCCGTTCGGCGAACCGACCTCGAGCCGAACCGGGACCGGTTCGCTCATCTCTAATAGAGAGATGTAAAGAAAGAAAATAAGAAAGAACATGTAAAACAGACAGAAGAAAAGAACAGATACAATAAAGATATAGATATAGAGATAGCTAGCTTGGCCAGCTGTTTTGCAGCATTTTTATTTTTTAATTAAAAAAAATGATGTGGGGTGCCCCCAATGTTCATATCTAACACAGGACCAGCAACAGCTGCAGGCTACAACCAGCAGCTGTCTGCTGTACCTTGGCTGGTTGTTCTAAATAGTGGGCATCCCCTGCTTCTTTTTTAAATTTTTGGATTAAAAAAAAAAAATGACGTGGGGTCCTCTCTATTAAAACCAGCCAAGGTACAGCAGACTTATTTGGCCCTTTCCAGCCTAACAATAGCAGCCCGCAGCTGCCCCAGAAGTGGCGCATCCATTAGATGTGCCAATTCTGGTGCTGTACCCATCTCTTCCAGTTGCCCTGGGGCAGTGGCAAATATGGTAATATTTGTGGGGTTGATGCCAGCTGCAGCTGGTATCAAACCCTGGTATTAGTAATGGGTGGCATCTAGCAGACACCCCCATTACCAATCCAGTGGTTGAAAGAAGATTAAAAACCTTAATTTGAACAAAACTTCCCCCTTACTCCAGCCCTCGTTCACCAATTTATTTGTTTTTAATTTTTAAAAAAAACAAAATGTCCACCTTAATCCATTACGAGGTCCTACGACGTTCCCCAAAAGCGAACCTGAAAAGACATAAAAAGAGAAAATTATTCAATAAATAAAGACAGGAGACAGCCTCTTTTCCAATTTAATTCCCTGTCAAAGCCCAAATACTGGTCCGCCATAATCCAATTGAGGGGTGTCCATGTCGATCCCATACTACTAGCACATTCAATGGAAAACCAAACGTTCCCCATTGATTGTGAGAGCAGCCCCTGTAGGCACACACACGCTGATGTGTGTGCTTCCCTGCAGCTTAGGTCACAGCAGGGCGCACTCAGCAGTCTGTGTGCAGTCACGGCAGTGATGTCTCACAAGTTCATCGTAGTATCCAAAGAACTCAGATGACCTCCTGGCGACACCCCAGCGACACCCATGCTACCGTGGGTGCTGCAGAAGTAACATCATGGGTTCATCAGAGTTCACACTATCGTGATAACCGCGGTAGCACGGGAATCGTCAGGAGGCCATACAAGTTCATTGGATACTCTGATGACCTTCTGACGTCACTACACACACACACTGCTTGCTGGATACTCACCTGTCCTCTGCGGTGCTGTCCCCGATTCTGATGTCTCGGGCAATGATTCTGCTTCCAGGTCCGTGGTGCAGTGAATATGCATGAGCATAATGAGCGGGAATCAGAAGCAAGTGACAGCTGAGCCGAAGACAGCAGGGCTGGACACTGGTGAGTATAAAAAAATCATTTTATTTCAAAGACACGTGTTTTCTCCAGAACATGTCACACAGATCATATCAGTGTGCGGTCCGTGTTACACCCGTGCTGCCGGAGAAAAACGGACACGTCTCTGTGTGTATGTGTGGGGCCACACGGTCCATGTCAAAACACAGACGTGGGAGTTAGCCCATAGAATAACGTGGGTACGTGTGACATCCGATGTCACACATACCTGAAACAAGGACGTCTGAAAGGGCCTTCAAAGTACATAATCAGAACAGGGGAAATGTAGCATTGAAACAAATTTCACTTATGTAATACACATACCAGTAATACATTCTGCACCATAGAGTTGAGTCTGGAGCCAATTTAAGCAAATTGATTCAGGAAGACATGGTACTACTGCTCTCATGCAGGGGCCGTTTTTGGATAAGTTAACCTGACATGAATCAATATGTGCATCACACTACAACAATGACTTTGTGTCAGGCTGGCTGGTCAAAAGAAAGGCCTTAAAAATGGGCAGGTAAGAACTAGTACTTCTTCTCACGTGTTAAACGATATAATTTTTCAGTCTGTGAAGGTGAGTCTGTAAGAACAAAATGACTTGTCAAACCAAGCATAGTAGACAAGGCCAAACAGTACAGTGCACCCTCTCCTCTCACTCTCACCTGTAAAGCCTGAGTTGCCAGACAAAAAAGAGGGGTGTAGAGATAGATGCAAAACTAGTAGGTGGTAAGGTAAATTGAAGGTGTTGGCCACTCCAAGGGCACCTGTGCTTGGTTTGAACAGTCATTTTATGCTGATGAATTTCCTTTAAGTCATTTTTTATACTTGGCAATTGTTCTCATTGCCATGTCATGCAATCACATTCAAATGATGCTGGAATGACAGTTTAGAGGCGAGAAGTATTACAGATCAAAGTGGACAGAATATAAAAACATTTATAAAGGCAGGATGTGACAAAACGTTTTAACAAGTATTGTGACTGTGTTGCTGATATAGATTTAACAATGGGAATTCCTACTTTCTGGCCAAACATCCCTCCATTCATATAATACCTACCTAGCCTATGCTATTCCTCGAAGAGTAGGTGATCATGAATGTGCCATAAAACAGGCTGCCGATCATTCTGTTCTACCATTCTATTCTCATTTTTGTCCTTTTTCAGCTTGGAGGTATAGTGCATGAGTAGAATTTGTTTGCTAATTATAAGTATACATTTTAATATTGTATACAATGAGTAATCTAAAAATAGACACTTTATATACAGTACGTGGTCAACGTCCCACTGAAATCTCTAAAAAATAACACACATCTAAATATGTTTAAATTGAAATTATGTTTCTTCTTTTTGGATGTTTTGGTTTTTATTGTTATATGTGTATATGTCAGTTATTGTTTTCCTAAGCCAATGTTTCCAGCTCTTTGTTTTCTGCACCTGCTACGGGTGATTTTGGGTTTCATTGGGTTGCAAGCTTTGCCGAGTTTTACTGTTTTTATTAACATCCTGCACATACCATACATGTACATACAATTTTTTGTGCTTAATGTTAAGAAGAGGCAAATTATAATTATTTTCTCCTCCAAGCTGCTGTTACATTCTGATGAGTGGTTGCCCCGTTGTAAGGTAGTAATTTATTATGTTGTTTGCACAATATTTTGGCTGTTGTGCTGAACAGGCTGTCAGTGGATGGGGAAAGATTAGAAAGGAAAAGCTCTCTAACAATAATTCTTGCTATTTTTAAATTATTTTTAGCTATAAAGTATGCCAATCTTATTTGGATAAGACTACCGGTCTGGTGGTAATTGTTAAGGCAGACTTATCTTGTTACTTTATCTGGACAGATACATTTTCTGTGTTACCAGGTGATTTAGTTATAGTTTTTCATCTCCCTTGTATAACTCATAGGCACTATCTCTAGCAAGGTGTATTTTATCTTTCTTTTAAATGATGGTTTGACTTGGACTGTAAAGCCAACCATACACATTAGATGGCTGTAGGCCAAACGATGCCTCAGCTGATCTTCTGATTGTTCAGACTAACAAACACGTTTCAGAGTTACAGACATGATGACCTTTTTTTGACCAATGATGCAGTTAGTGCAGATTCAGCCCCCCAAAAATTTCAACATATCCAACCGGTGTTTTGAATTATTATGATCGTTTGTTAGTTGTTCACTTAATCCAGGCAAAGATCTTTCGCTATGGTTAAAAGTATTATTTTCAACCTTATGGGCTTCCTTTTTGCCGATATTAAAAGGGAAATTGCTCAAGCAGCCATTTGCATGGCATAAACAGGGATGCTGCTGATATCAATGCAGGTCATAAGGAACAAAGAAATGTTCTAATTGTTTGCACGAAACCTCCAATATTTGTTATATAATGTAAATCTTAGAAAACAAGCACCAATCGACTTGCTATATTGGTGATTGGCACTTGTTATAGGAAGAAATATGGAAATAGATTTTTGGTAGAAGTTGTAAGAACAATACAGATCAAAGTTAGGGTACCTTCACACTTTAGCGATGCAGCAGCGATCCGACCAGCGATCTGACCTGGTCAGGATCGCTGCTGCATCGCTACATGGTCGCTGGTGAGCTGTCAAACAGGCAGATCTCACCAGCGACCAGTGACCAGCCCCCAGCCAGCAGCGACGTGCAAGTGACGCTGAACTTGCACGGAGCCGGCGTCTGGAAGCTGCGGACACTGGTAAGTAAGGTAAACATCGGGTATGGTTACCTGATGTTTACCTTAGTTACCAGCTCACACCGCTTAACTTAGCGTGTGCAGGGAGCAGGAGCCGGCACTGGCTGCGTGAGAGCTGCGGAGGCTGGTAACGAAGGTAAATATCGGGTAACCACCTTGGTTACCCGATGTTTACCTTGGTTACAGCTTACCGCAGGCTGTCAGACGCCGGCTCCTGCTCCCTGCACATTCAGGATTGTTGCTCTCTCGCTGTCACACACAGCGATGTGTGCTTATCAGCGGGAGAGCAACAATAAAAAAACGAACCAGAGCTGTGTGTAACAAGCAGCGATCTCACAGCAGGGGCCAGATCGCTGCTCAGTGTCACACACAGCGAGATCGCTAATGAGGTCACAAAAAACTGGACTCAGCAGCAATCTCAGTAGCGATCTCGCTGTGTGTGAAGTACCCCTTAATCATGAACATTTTTGGATGACAAACAACAGATCTGCATCCCACAGACAGAATGCAAGAATAACCACAGATCAAGGCAGAGACTGATTGTCGATCCCAAACAACAAAGCTTATTGAACAATGACAATCAACAAGTCATGTAGATAATACCCATCTGAAACAAATAGTGTGTGTCCAGCATTACCTTAACCCCTTTACCCCCAAGCCTGGTTTTCAATTTCATGACCTGGACAATTTTTTTCAATTCTGACCAGTGTTAATTTATGAGGTTATAACTCTGGATCTCTTCATCAGATCCCAGTAATAGAATGTTTTGTCGTGACATATTGGACTTCATGTTAGTGGTAAATTTAGGAATATACTATATTTTGCATTTTTTTGTGAAAAAGACAAAAATTTGGTGAAAAAGTTGAAAATGCAGCGATTTTCAAACCTTTATTTTTTAAACCAGAGAGTTATATCACACAAAATGGTTAATAAATAACATTTCTCACTTGTTCACTTTACATCAGGACAATTTTTGAAATTTAGATGCGACAATCCCGGAACTTTATTCGTCTCATCCCGATTCACCCGGTGTGGTGGCAATCGTGGTAATAAGGGGTTAATAACAGCTCACAGCTGCCGCTAAGAGCTAAATTAGTAATAGGAGGTCTATGAGACCCCTCATTACTAATCTGTAAGTGAAAAGAAATAAGGACAAACACCAAAAAAATTCTTTATTTGAAATAAAATACCGAAACCCCCCACCCTCTTTCATCCCTTAATTAACCCGCAAAACACCCAGGTCTAATCTAAACCACATGAGGTCCCATGATGATTCCAGCTCTGATACATCTGAAGTGACAGTGTGTGGCCATAGAGCATGACTCCTCCTTTTCAAGCAGAGAATGACTTAGCCACAGCAATGAGTGGTGATGTCACTCAGGTTATTTGCGGTTACAGCTGGAGGTTCCCAGAGTCCTCCACCTGTGATGGAAGGTAACTTCACCTGAGGTCGCTCAGTTCAATGAGATCATCTAAGTCAGGTGGAGGACCATGGGAACATGCAGCCACAAATAACCTGAGTGACGTTAATGTGCATCGCACAACTCAGTTTCTGCCTGAAGCTACCAGTGGGTGTTCATATTCTATGGTTCTGTCGTTTCAGATGTAGCAGGGCTAGAATAATTGTGGACCTTGTATGGATTACGTCGAAAATGGGTGTTTTGTGGGTTAATAAAGGGATGAAAGAGGGTGGGTTTTTTTGGGGGGGTTTGTTTTTATTTCTTTTCACTTAAAGATTAGTAATGGGGCATCTCATAGATGCATCCCATTACTAATCTAGGGCTTAGTGGCAGCTGTGAGCTGTTATTAACCCTTTATTACCCCGACTGCCACCACACCAGGGCAATCGGGAAGATATGGGTAAAGTTCCGACATCACCGCGTCTAATGGATGCGACAATCCTGAGTGGCTGCAAGCTGCTATTTTTAGGCTGGGGGTCCCAGTAAGCATGGCTCTCTCCAGCCTGAGAATACCAACTCCCAGCTGTTGGCTTTGTCATGGCTGGGTATTAATTTTGGGAGGACCGCACATCGTTTTAAAAAATTATTTATTTAAATAATTAATAAAAAGCCACATGTGGTTCCTTAAATTTTGATACACAGCCAAGATAAGTGCAGGGCTGGGGGCTGCAGCCTTCAGCCACATGCTTTATCTGTGCAGGGTCTGTGATTGCAAGTAGTCAGACGCGCTCTCACACAGGGTGGGGGCGTGTCTGACTGTAACTAATCACAGACGCCAAGACTATCGGTGGGCGATGATGCAGTGAATATGTATGAAGCTAATAAGGGGCCCTGGAAGTAGAATGAGCAGCCCCGGAAGCAGTTACAGCCGCACCGGAGACTCGGTAAGTATAGCAAGCCTGTTTTATTTTTATTTTCTTTATTTTTCCTTTATTTTTTTTATTAACCGAGTTGCCAGACCCAGATAATTTCCCAAAGTTCCCTGAAAAGTCCCTGAGTACTTTTGAACCCACGCGGATCCGGATTTTTTCAGTCCGGGTCTGCCCACCACTACTTTTAACCCTTCTATCTTCCTAACAAAAAAAAATATGTTTGAAAAACTGCGCTGATGTAAAGTAGACATGTGGTAAATGTTATTTATTAACTAATATGTGTGACATAACTCTCTGGTTTAACGACATATAAATTAAAATTTTGAATAATGCTAAATTTTTGACAAACTTCCTATATTTTCACAAATAAACACAAAAAATATTGTCCTAAATTTATCACTAACATGAAGTACAGTGTGTCACAAAACAAACAGTCTCAGAATCACTAGGATCCATTGAAGTGTTCCAGGGTAATTAATTAACGAACTCATAAAGTGACAGTGGTCAGAATTTAAAAAAAAACTGGCCTAGGCAGGAAGGTGCAAACAGGCTGGGAGGTGATGGGGTTAAATATGGAACTACTTTTCAATAAGCAGTTGGTATCAGAGTTAGCTTTCATTGACTGCGGGTCTGCAGCCTATTTGTTTGATTCAGGATTGGATTAAAAGTTAGAATTAGGGACATTAAGGTTGGAAAGACCCATTCAAATTTTTTCCATTGACAGAACATCGTTACTGCAAAATCTTGTTGAGCTAGTGAACGTGGCGCAGTGAAAGAGTTTAACAAAAGTTTACAGAAAGGTCATATCCGTTCTTCCTCCTTCCCTATAGCTGCTGGGTTTTGTTTGTTAAAAAGAAAGATGGGGTGGTCTTTGTCTTTGCTTCAATTGCCAAGAACTAAATATTATTACAATTAAAAATACATACCCACTTCCACTGATTCCTGAGCTATATAACCAACCTATGGGGGCTAAATGGATTTCTAAACTTGATCTTAAAGGGGCTTATAATTTAAATACACATCTTGCTGCATCGTACCTTATCGGTCAACCCTACTGTACTGGACGCGGTTGCATCGTTCTATCTCAGCCAAGCTAGCTGCATCAGCCATTCCAGGCTGCATCTACTATGACTGTCTGTGTCCATACCCCTGGGGCCACCTGTCGCTACTCTTGTCTACTTGAGTGGCACCTAGTTCCACCTGCAGTGCAATTCACCTTTAGAGGCTCTGGGGAAAACCTGGTGAGATTCCATAGTCAAGCCCCTCTAGGTTTTCTGTCTGCTGTGGCCCAGTGGGTCCACTCCCTGCTTGCACCAGCGACTATTACAGCAGGCATGAGCTAACATTAATTTCCCCCTATTATTGGATGAAAACTGTGATGTAATGTGGGCATGTGCATTGCCATGTGTTGGAGAAGACTCCTCACTTCCTGGCTGAGGCCAAAGATGGCTAAAGTGTAAAATGCCGGTATCCCATGCTGGTACTAACCTGACTTCAAACTGGACTGGCAGCACCTATCAATGTGAACAGGTGCGTATCTGTACATGATGCAAAATATATATGAACAAGAAAAAACAGTAACACACTGCAAAACCACAAAAATACTCTACCTAATAAAACCATTTTTTGGAAGTATTTAGAATATTAGAATGGGCATTGTAATACTAATGAAACTGGCGGGGGCTAAAGTGGAAATCCAGCAAAACAGAGCATCACTCCCTGTTACATATAATATATAATGAAAAAAGAATAAATATTTTGCATCAAGTACAGATACGCACCTGTTCACATTGGTAGGTGCTGCCAGGCCAGTTTGAAGTCAGGTTAGTACTAGCATGGGAAACTGGCAAGGGAACCCCTGTTTTCATTCTTTTATAATTATATATTCCTGAATTGTAAAGCGCTACGGAATATGTTGGCGCTATAGAAATAAAGATTATTATTATTATTAGTATGTTACAGGGAGTAATGCTCTGTTTTGCTGGATTTGCACTCTAGCCCCTGCCAGTTTCATTAGCCTTTTGTGGTCACCTGCTGATCTTGTGTAGGTTTTTTAAGAAGCCCAGAAAGATGCAGTTTAGAGTAGGACCCAGCAAAGGAGAGTATTTTTGTGGTTTTGCAGTGTGCGACTGTTTTTCTTTTTCATACACACATACAGTATATATTATATATATATATATATATATATATATATATATATATATATATATATATATATATATATATATATATATATATATACATACAGTACAGACCAAAGGTTTGGACACCCCTTCTCATTCAAAGAGTTTTCTTTATTTTCATGACTCTAAAAATTGTAGATTCACATTGAAGACATCAAAACTATGAATGAAATCATGTGGAGTGAAATACTTAAAGTGTGAAACAACTGAAAATATGTCTTATATTCAAGGTTCTTCAAAGTAGCCACCTTTTGCTTTGATTAGTGCTTTGCACACTCTTGGCATTCTCTTGATGAGCTTCAAGAGGTAGTCACCGAAAATGGTTTTCCAACAGTCTTGAAGAAGTTTCCAGAAATACTTAGCACTTGTTGGCCCTTTTGCCTTCACTCTGCGGTCAAGCTCACCCCAAACCATCTCGATTGGGTTCAGGTATGGTGACTGTGGAGGCTAGGTCATCTGGCGTAGCATCCCATCACTCTCCTTATTAGTCAAATAGCCCTTACACAGCCTGGAGGTGTGTTTGGGGTATTTGTCCTGTTGAGAAATAAATGATGGTCCAACTAAATGCAAACCGGATTGAATAGCATGCCGCTGCAAGATGCTGTGGTAGGCATGCTGGTTTAGTATGCCTTCAATTTTGAATAAATCCCCAACAGTGTCACCAGCAAAGCACCCCCACACCATCACACCTCCTCCTCCATGCTTCACGGTGGGAACCAGGCATGTAGAGTCTATCCGTTCACCTTTTCTACAAAGACACGGTGGTTGGATCCAAAGATCTCAAATTTGGACTAACCAGACCAAAGCACAGATTTCCACTGGTCTAATGTCCATTCCTTATGTTCTTTAGCCCAAACAAGTCTCTTCTGCTTGTTGTCTGTCCTTAGCAGTGGTTTCCTAGCAGCTATTTTGCCATGAAGGCCTGCTGCACAGTCTCCTCTTAGTAGTTGTTCTGAAGATGAGAAGGTGTGTCCAAACTTTTGGTATATAATATAAATTATGATACATAACCTGTAGTTGGTCCTAGCAATGTGGTTTCTTTGAGCATCTCCTACTTTTTGGGGTACAATCAATCGTGGCTTGTCTACACCCCTCACACTGTTAGTCTTTCTGTACTTAACCTCTAGTTGGGCCTAGCTGTGTGGTTTCTTTGTGCACCTCCTTCTGTTTGGGGTATGGCTGGCATAGTTGCCAATCTTAAGGTGGCCGCCTACTCAAAGACTTTTTTACTGGTTAGACTCTGGAATGGCTCCATCTTCATAGTCCATAGGTCAGCCCATGTCATTATCCTGCGTACACCCCTCACCCTGCCAGTCTTATTGTTGATGATGTTCAACCATGAATGGATACATAGGTTTATGCCTAGCAGGTAGAGATGAGCGGACCTGTTGAAGTTCAGTTTGGTGGGTTAAGCCGGACTTTAGCTAAAGTTTGGTTTGGGACCCGGACTTGACCTGAACCCCAGTGTAATTAACTAATTGGCCACCCACATGCAGCCAGCCGTAAACCAACCATAAACAGAACATTTCAGTAGGAGTGTGGGTGTAGTTTTTTTTTAATTGATCAGTCCTAACTGCCAAACTATAAGACCAACACCAATGTTAGAGTACAAAGACCTTACTATCCTGGCACTGGATAACATCCTTCTTATTTTATGCTCTCTGCTGCACTAAACTCACTCATTCAATAACATATAGGATAAACATTGGTATGGCTGTTCCGTCAGTGTGACCCCCCCTGTTAACCTGTCCTGAGGTGCCCACAAAATTACATAATGCCTTGACTCTCCTGGACGAAACAGAATAATTGCAATTTTCCTTAGTCCGTCCCTAGTCCATTGCTTTTGTATCTTTGATACAACCTACTAACTTGTGCTTAGATTTATAAACTTAATTCACTTTTTATTTGTCTCCTGCATCAAGTTTTAAATAAAAATGTTATCCATCTAAACGTCAAGGTCTAAGCATATAGTATAAGGGGTACTTCACACACAGCGAGATCGCTACTGAGATCGCTGCTGAGTCACGTTTTTTGTGACGCAGCAGTGACCTCATTAGCGATCTCGCTGTGTGTGACACTGAGCAGCGATCTGGCCCCTGCTGTGAGATCGCTGCTCGTTACACACAGCCCTGGTTCGTTTTTTTTATTGTTGCTCTCCCGCTTATAAGCACACATCGCTGTATGTGACAGCGAGAGAGCAACAATCCTGAATGTGCAGGGAGCAGGAGCCGGCGTCTGACACCCTGCGGTAAGCTGTAACCAAGGTAAACATCGGGTAACCAAGGTGGTTACCCGATATTTACCTTCGTTACCAGCCTCCGCAGCTCTCACGCTGCCAGTGCCGGCTCCTGCTCCCTGCACACGCCAAGCTAAGCGGTGTGCGCTGGTAACTAAGGTAAACATCGGGTAACCATACCCAATGTTTACCTTAGTTACCAGTGTCCGCAGCTTCCAGACGCCGTCTCCATGCAAGTGCAGCGTCGCTTACACGTCGCTGATGGCTGGTGGCTGGTCACTGGTCGCTGGTGAGATCTGCCTGTTTGACAGCTCACCAGCGACCATGTAGCGATGCAGCAGCGATCCTGACCAGGTCAGATCACTGGTCGGATCGCTGCTGCGTCGCTAAAGTTTGACGGTACCCTAACACCTCATTCCACCATGTACGTTTGTTGTCTATCCATGCCTCTCTAGTAGAGGTGAGAAAGCAATTTACATTTCCTGTTCTACCACACATCGTTATCCCTGTGATCAGTGCTACTCCTGGACACTATTGAAAAATGGAGTACAAGCTCATTCACTACACAGGGAGTATGATAGAAAACACAGACAACAACCAGCAAACTATGAATTAACTCCTGTTTAAATTGTACTAAAAAACCCCTCAGATTAAACTTTTACATCTGTCTGAGCCTCACAGATCTAACAATTATTTTCGTTACAAAAGAACACTGTGACTCACTAAACAAAACAAAGGTACAACAAACTGAATGCACACAACCATTTACATTAAAACCTAGAGTAATATAAACTAATATGACAAAATAACCATATACATAGAATATCATATACATAAAGAAATAGTTCAGGCCTGCTGGAATTCAAGGCCTTAAAAAAAAGGCTAGTTCAACTCACTATTTCCTCCCTGGTCGTCACATGGTCATCTTGACCTTTCTGCTCATGCTGGAATACATGAACTTGAGAGAAAACACTTGTATGACTATTCTGCCTATGTAATGCACATTCTCCTTCATAATACTGTGAGACTTACAATTCCTTGCAATATGTCCAAAAATATCACATGAATACATACATGATGGAATGGGAGAGAGATCTTCAGCTACAATTTTCAGAAGAGAATTGGCAAAATTCCCTGCAAGCGACTAACTCCTCTTCTATATGTGCCTCTCTTCTAGAATCACATTACAAATTGCTCTCTCGTTGGTACTATACCCCATCAAGATTGCATAAATGTAATACTAATAATTCTTCATTATGCTGGAGGAACTGTAATAACTATGGAAACTTACTTCATATCTTCTGGGAATGTCCAGTATTAAAAATTTTATGGAAGGACATTTCTAATTTAGTAAATAGTGTTACCCATTCCAACATAATCCTAACTCTCCAATTGGCTCTCTTCTCGCTAGACTTAAGGCCCCATCACACACTACAATATATCTAACGATATGTCGTCGGGGTCACGGAATTTGTGACGCACATCCGGCATCGTTAGAGATGTCGTAGCGTGTGACACCTCCGAATGACTGTTAACGAGCAAAAATACTCACCTTATCGTTCCTCATTGACACGTCGTTCATTTTCATAATGTCGTTCCTCCTTCTGCGTGCCGGTTGTTCGTCGTTCCTGAGGCAGCACACATCGCTATGTGTGACACCCCGGGAACAATGAACACAGCTTACCTGCATCCTGCCGGCAATGAGGAAGGAAGGAGGTGGGCGGGGTGTTCCGGTCGCTCATTTCCGCCCCTCCGATTCTATTGGGTGGCTGCTGTGTGATGTCGCTGTGATGCCGAACGTCCCACCCCTTTCAGGAAGAGGATGTTCGCTGCCACAGCGACATCGTTAGGGAGGTAAGTACGTGTGATGGGGGTTAACGACATTGTGCGCCACGGGCAACGAATTGCCTGTGACGCACAAATGATGGGGGCGGGTGAGATCGCTCATGCGATCGCACGATATATCGTGGCGTGTAACGCCGCCTTTAGACTTATTAGACCCTTCCTCTAAATTTCTTATTATTCATATTTTCCTTACCACTAAATCCTTAAAGGGAACCTGTCAGCAGAAATTTCGCCCAAAACCTAAAAGATTCCCCCTCTGCAGCTCCTGGGCTGCATTCTAGAAAGGTCCCTGTTATTATTGTGCCCCCTGTGAGACCAAAATAAAGACTTTGTAAAGTGGTACCTTTTTGTATTCAGATTCTGTAAATGTGACACGGGGGCGGGCTGCCTGATGGCCGTTAGTCTGCCTCCTGCCGCTTTAGGCTGTCCCCCATTGCTGATTTCCATAGCTGTGGACGCCGCCCAGTGTTCCACAGGTCCCCGCGCATGCCCAGTGCTCATCTCTCGTGGATGAGCACTGTGCCCAGTGTCACCGACGTGCACGCAGGCTTTAGATTATGGGCGGCGCTGTGATGTTTATTACCAAGCAACCGCCCATAATCGCGGGACCGCGCTTTCCCCCTCGGCGTCCTTCGTTCTGCGCAAGCGCGGTGCTGCTGACCCCACGTCACCTCCTTCTATCTATTTCCTGCCTCAGGGCAAGATGGGAAGGAGGTGACGTGGGGTCAGCAGCACCGCGCTTGCGCAGAACGAAGGACGCCGAGGGGGAAAGCGCGGTCCCGCGATTATGGGCGGTTGCTTGGTAATAAACATCACAGCACCGCCCATAATCTAAAGCCTGCGCGCACGTCACCAGCGGTGACACTGGGCACAGTGCTCATCCACGAGAGATGAGCACTGGGCATGTGCGGGGACCTGTGTAGCACTGGGCGGCGTCCACAGCTATGGAAATCACTCAGCGATGGGGGGCGGCCTAAAGCGGCAGGAGGCAGACTAACGGCCATCAGGCAGCCCGCCCCCGTGTCACATTTACAGAATCTGAATACAAAAAGGTACCACTTTATAAAGTCTTTATTTTGGTCTCACAGGGGGCACAATAATAACAGGGACCTTTCTAGAATGCAGCCCAGGAGCTGCAGAGGGGGAATCTTTTAGGTTTTGGGCGAAATTTCTGCTGACAGGTTCCCTTTAATTGCAGCCCATTGGAAAAATCCCCTATCTCCAAACATTACCCAAATTATTAATTCAATAGCCCAACATAAAGTGTTTGAAAAATAACATTCAACTTTAAATAATTCTTTTCCCAAGTACTACAAACAATGGAATCTCTGAAACAATTACCACCAAGGTATATCATGACTTAGATGGCTTACCAGTCTATATAGTTAATACTTCAAACGTGTGCACATTTGTTCTCTAGTGTAACTTAATTCTCCTCCAATTACAACCTTTTTTTTCTCCTATTATTAGAAGTTCAGTTTCTTCATTTATTCTGGTCTTCCATATAATGGTGATCTTTGTTTGATCTTATATTAATAGTATTGAATATATTATTTTATGGTTACATGCTTGCGCCAATAGAGCAGACCAAAGCAATTCTGCAGATTTGGGGATAGTGGGAGGTACTGGGTTTTATTTGTATTGTGTTTAGCTAAGTGTTTCAGTGTTGAAAAATCCATATTCATTCTTCCTGGAACTATCTTGATGTTGTCCTCCTTGTTCCTTTTGTGTTGAAAATGCCCTTTTACTTCCTTAGCGCCTTTTCCAATCAGCTGGATTTTCCCTGGAGAACTGTGACTTGGAATAGATCACCCCAAATGCCGCTTACAAAGCAAACAGAAAAATGTTAATACCCTTAGGAAAAATTGCATTGATTAATAGATTCTCTGATTTTAATTTCATTCTGTCTTAAGTTTAAAAATAGTGTGAACTTCAAGGTCTAGGTGCACAGTATAACACAACACTTCACCGTGTACGTATGCTAGCTATCCGCATCCCTCTACCTATCTTAATTCACAATATATGCACATAAACACAGAAAAACAAATCAGAAACATCCTGAGCTTGCCACTGTTGAAGTGGCATACATTAATTATTCTTATATATTATTCCTTTACAAGGATATTTCTCCATGGTATTTTTCTCTGTTACTATGTTAGCCTTTTTTGGTATGTCCCATACATGTGCAGACTCAAGACACTTTGGTATAATAATAAAATATAACAAGAACATTCACTAACAAGACTACGCTTAATCCACAATATAATACTAGCACTTGTCAATATATACACTGCAGATCAAAATTAGAGAACAATGTATGATCACTTGCCTTTTTCAGAAATAATGTAATCTACAGTGATCATTTGAAGTTTTTTTTTTTTTAAAGGGGTGCACCATGCCACTACAACAGTGTTTTACAAAAGAAGTTTATCAACATAAAACCTTTATTTTGCCCAAACCGTGATGATCATAATTAGAGAACAATGACTGTAGCACAGAGAAAGATTATAACTAAATTTTCTAATGTTAACAACAGTCACCAATCAGTAGGAAGTGTACAGACCTTTGCTTTGAATGCCTTCAGAACATCTGTGGCCACAGGACATCACTAGTCTCTCACACTGCTCTGGTGTGATTTTGCTACACTCTTCTTTCAGTCTCTGCCGCAGTTCTTTGAATATTGTGGGTTTCTTGGCCATAATTTTGTCACCAATGATTTTCGAGAGGTTTTCTATTGGGTTTAGATCAGGACTCTTGGCTGGTCGTTTCAATGTTTTCTGTTTCAAGGAACTGCTTTACCCATTTTGCATTGTCCTGCATGAAAATTGCTGGCTGATTGAGTGCTGAACACAAGTAAGGAACCACGTGTTGATGAAGAAAGTTCTGATACACACTTGCTGTTACTCTGCCATGTAGCTGCATGAGAGGTCCAACTCCTGCTGTGGAAAACATTCCCCAAACCATGACACTTCCTCCACCTTAACATACTTTGGGTTCAGTCTTCACCCAGTTTGTCGACAAACATAATGTTTCCCATCAGACCCAAATAAATTAACCTTGTTTTCATTAAAATGAACTGTGTGGACCACTTCTCCTATGTCCACACAACATGCTCCTCACCAAAGATAAGTTTAGTCTTTTGATTCTTTCTGCTAATGAGAGGTTTGGTCACTGCAGAGTGGGCGTCCAGTCCAAATGCTCTTAAATGTAGTGACACTGTATGATGAGACAAATCCTTACCCTGTTCAGTGCTGAACTGGTGAGCAATTCCAACTGCAGTGTTGAAATGATTACCCATTGAGATTCTCCGCATTATCCTGTCCTTTTTTGCATTTGTTTTTCGAGGACGACCAGTCTCCTTGGGTGACTTGAAAGAGTTTGTGATATTGTAAAGATGCA
The DNA here is from genome assembly GCF_048569485.1 of Anomaloglossus baeobatrachus. Lineage (NCBI taxonomy): Eukaryota > Metazoa > Chordata > Amphibia > Anura > Aromobatidae > Anomaloglossus > Anomaloglossus baeobatrachus. The sequence goes on from NC_134354.1 coordinate 626,029,495, forward strand.
ATATTCTCGAAATTACAGACTTCAAATTACCAACTTCTATTGCTATGGCTGATGGGGTCACCTCTTTGGCCTTCATCTGGACAACCTGCTACTGGACGGTTTCAGTCATTTTGGAACGGCACACCATTTCTGCAAGTCAGTGCAAACTGGAAAGTTAGGCTGCCAGTTAAATACTGTAGGGTTTGTCAGACAATTAAGTAAATTGACAACAAGTGCCATATGAACACCAATAACATGCAGGTATCTGAAAGAGTTGCTAATTTGGATCAGTGTTCTTTTTCATTTATCTCATTTTACATTTTTACTATGTGCTTTTGAAAAAGTTCAATTCAAGAAATAAGCTTAAAATAGTTTACTCATGTTAGGATATAATCACACAGAACTACACAATGACCTTAACATTTTGGAAATTGTGTGTTTTCTAATTTTGAACTCCGGTGTATCCGAATCAATATGAAATGCATATACTAAATTATGCACAATTATAATACATTAAAACACCAGTCATTATATCTTCACAAATACACCAGTAAACCCACAAATAACATATAACATATCACCCGCATTGGATAAAACACTCACACAATTACAGCTAACCCAACACTTACTCTATCCCTATATAAAGATATGGTAACGGGAGCATGTGCATTGCCGTGTGTTGGCATCCTGGCTGAGGCTTAAGATGGCTAAAGTATAAAAACTGGTTTTCTAGTTCATGGCTTCTCTGTCACCTCCCCTCCAGCACATGTGGTGGGGCAAAAAGGATATACAGTACAGACCAAAAGTTTGGACACACCTTCTCATCTCTAGAACAACTATTAAGAGGAGACTTTGTGCAGCAGGCCTTCATGGTAAAATAGCTGCTAGGAAACCACTGCTAAGGACAGACAACAAGCAGAAGAGACTTGTTTGGGCTAAAGAACACAAGGAATGGACATTAGACCAGTGGAAATCTGTGCTATGGTCTGATGAGTCCAAATTTGAGATCTTTGGATCCAACCACTGTGTCTTTGTAGAAAAGGTGAACGGATAGACTCTACATCACTGGTTCCCACCGTGAAGCATGGAGGAGGAAGTGTGATGGTGTGGGGGTGCTTTGCTGCTGACACTGGTGGGGATTTATTCAAAATTGAAGGCATACAGTAGCAGCATGCCTACCACAGCATCTTGCAGTGGTGTGCTATTCCATCCAGTTTGCGTTTAGTTGATTTTTCAACAGGACAATTACCCCAAACACACCTCCAGGCTGTGTAAGGGCTATTTGACTAAGAAGGAGAGTGATGGGGTGCTACGCCAGGTGACCTGGTCTCCATAGTCACCAGACCTGAACCCAATCAAGATGGTTTGGGGTGAGCTGGACCGCAGAGTGAAGGCAAAAGGGCCAACAAGTGCTAAGCATCTCTGGAAACTCCTTCAAGATTGTTGGAAAACCATTTTCGGTGACTACCTCTTGAAGCTCATCAAGAGAATGCCAAGAGTGTGCAAAGTAGTAATGAAAGCAAAAGGTGTCTACTTTGAAAAACCTAGGATATAAGACATATTTTCAGTTGTTTCACACTTTTTTAAGTATTTAATTCCACATGTTTAATTAATAGTTTTGATGCCTTCAATGTGAAACTACAATTTTTAGAGTCATGAAAATAAAGAAAACTCTTTGAATGAGGAGGTGTGTCCAAACTTTTGGTCTGTACTGTATATATGTGTGTATTTATATTATGTACCAACACTTCCCTTCTATATTGATGACATGGTAATCCATGGCTGACATAATGACATGAGTCTCCAATTAATTAATTTGGTTTGCAACACTTCTTGCATTTTACAGCAGGAAATTAATGCTATTAACACATTTATTATTACTCGCATGTCCCAGCTCCCACCACCAAATTTTCATTGACCCATACTATCTCACTTTCTGTATCTACCCTATCATCTTTTTCTCCCTCCCTCCAGGCCCTATTTTAAAAGCTCCTCCATCTGTCTGAACATTTTTTCCCCCAGCACAGCTGATTCTCCCCATTGAGGTGCAGCCAGTCCCTACTGTAAAGCCTGTAACCGACAGAGAAGTCGGCACAGTTCTTCATAAACCCAAATCCTTCCCATCTGTACCAATTTCTAAGCCATTTATTTATCTCACTAAGCTCCCACTGTCTTTTTAGTGATGCTCATCACTACCACATTGGAAGTCCTGGACTTTAGCTTCTCTAACAGTTCCCTATAATCATTTTTAAGGACCTTCCACCTCCCTCTAACTTTGTCATTGCTACCAATGTGCTCCGTGACAGCTGGGTTTTCCCCATCCCCACCAAAGAATCTGTTTATTCAATCTGAAATACGAACCCGAATACTTGGCAGACAACACACTGTTCGGCATTCATGGTCTCTGCGGCAGATGACCCTGTCTGCCCGCCTAATTATAGAGTCCCCTACCACCAACATCTGTCTGGCCTTTGCTGCACTCCTATTTCCCTCCTTCTTACAGCAGTAATTTTGCTGGTTGCTAGGAGCAATGTTCTACTGTAGTAACCTAGTCCTGGGCCTGCATCCATAATATCAGCCATACAGGAATATTTACTAGGTTGTGCCAGATCAGGACTAGGCTCCCTGACACTTTTCCCCTACCCCTTCTTCTAACTGTTACCCAGCTACCCACTTCTGCGTCCTGACATTCCCTATCTTCCCTTTCTTTTATATGAATGGCTCCAGCCAGAGCATGCTCAGTGAGCTCTAAACTCCTCTCCAGGTGTGCAATGCTGCTCAGTGTTGAAAACTGCATATTTAGATCCTGTCACGGCAACTATGAGGACTAGTGCCATTCTGGGATCTGCGCCGTGTTACAGATGAATGCTGTGGATGGAGGGAATCAGGAAAATTTCCCCTTTTAATTCAAGGAAGTACTGGTGAAGCACCCAGAGATACAGAGTACTCGGTTCCGGGCAGTGTCTTTGTTAGGGATGTCACAATGGTGGTCATTACCCAGTTCTGTGCTCTGGGCCCTTTTTGTAATGGGGATATTTACAGGGGATTTATGAATAAGTTATTTGTGACGCCACTTGCGGTGTTGCGGCTAAGTATAGGGAGCCGCTGCTTCAGTGTCTCTACTGGGGCTGATGGTATTGCAGCTAGTATGGTAGTCCCTCCGCAAGTAGAGTATTGCCCCAGCAGGTGTATGGTGCGGTAGACATTGGAAGAAGGAGTCCAGACAAGTTTTGTTGTGATCCAGTGACCGAGGAGGATCAGAAAAAGAGCAATAACTCGGAACCCAGAAAATAACCAGAGTGGCTGGAACCTTAACGGACTTCAGACCTAATACTGACAAACACAACTAGAAGTAGCCGTGGGATGAGCCTACGATGACCTAGTCGTCTCGACACAACCGGAGAACCAAATACTCTAACAGAGAGAAATGTAGAAAAGCTAATCTGCCTTGGAGTAGTCCCCAAAGATATAGATAGCCCCCCACATGTAAAGATTATGGTGATATAGGAAAACACAATACGTAGCTAGAGAACAGAGTCAGCAAAGATGAGGCCCAAAACTATCTGCATGAGAGAGAATAGGAAAGAGCACTGACTACAACCATAAAAACCCTAATACATACCAGCACGCCTGACATGAAAAAATACTGAGCCTGAACAGGCTCTCCTCGCTATATCAGTACTCTGGTGTTACTGGGATCCAAGAAAAACATTGATATAGAGAGGGGACTGAATATTGTACCAAGCATGACAAAACACAATACATAACAGAACATGGAGCAAGGTACACAGATACTCCCAGCAGGGAATAATCCAATTCCACCAGGAACTCCACACAGACAAAATCACAAGAAAGTGAAAACCCATAAGCAAAGGTACAAGACCAACTTATCTGAGAGGAGTTCTGGTAGACACCGAGAACAGGGCTGGTTTCAGGAAGTCCTTAGAACACACGAAAAACAATTGAGCACCAGCAAGGAACAAAAGGAAGCTACATAGTTATATAGGCCCAAACCAAATGGCCTGATTGCAAATCCTACTCAGCTTTCCAGTTCCCACTCAACAAGTCAGCTGCATTACCAGCACTGATCACAAGAGGGAGCCCCAAACTGGAATCTAATTCAAATGTATTCACAACAGGTATTCAGTGCAACTGGTTTACTCACTTTAGTTGTTAACTGGTTGCCTGAAGCTGGCTGGTTTTGCCTCTAGGTCCCCGTCGTCCCAGTGCAAGTCTGGTTCTCTGGTACCTTCTTCCCTTGCACCTGTCTCTGGTAAGTGGGTCCCCATTGTATAGAATACTGGGGGTCCCGGTTTGTGGTTTGTCCACCTCTGTCCGCCTGACGGTAGTGTGAACCCTGTGGGGTTGGAGTCTCTGGTCCTGTCCCCGGCTCTCTCTTTGCTACTGAGTCTTTGGATTCTTTAGGGTCAGCAAGGGCCTTGATGGTCCCCTTTGCTGTGCAGGTGTTAACAGGTCGGCTTGAAGCTCTTTCCTGTCCTAGGGACCTGTACCCCGTCAGTGCGTAGTTCCAGGAGTACTCCACCGTACTCCACCGGTAACTTCCTCTCCTGGGTACCAGGTCACCGTCAACCTGAGTCAGGGAGTCTCTTCACTTCCACCTTTATACCTCTGCAGTTCTGGAGTTCTGGGTCCCTAAGGGGGTGGGACCTGCATCCTGGTGAAGATGCAGATCTTTGTAGCACCCTGATGGCTTCAGGGGCGCTACACTGGTATTTATAGTTTATTAGGAATAGATCACTGCACAGACCTAAACATTAATTGCTGATTACCACAATAATATTTTATCAACCCAAAGAAAGAGTGGTATGACTCCAATTCATTAAAATCACCATTTTTATTGATACAAATAAAATTAAAATAGTTCACAACAAGGATCCTCAGTTTTAGGTAAGTAGTACCGTACACCAGATTAGATCAGTAATAATAATTTATATGAAGCACTAGTATATATGGTATAAATAACCACCTATATTAAGCATATTCAACTGTAATATGGTACTGTAGTTACATAGTTTAGTAAAATATATAGTCAAGTGCAAAATATTATGTAATTACAGTTTAAACAGTTATGTGATTAAGGTTAAACCCAGTAAGACCAACTGTACATGTGACAAGGCGCTCACAATAAGATTAATTGCATCCACATAAACCAGCATAAACTAGCAACCTTCCATCACACTCAAAAGCAGTAGATCAAAGAAGTGCAATAAGGGTTAACCATACTAACCAGTGTAAGTGACGGTACTGCAGCAAAACAGTCCCTACGCGCGTTTCACCTCTTCATCAGGGGACGTATACTGAGTCTTTGGATTCTTTAGGGTCAGCAAGGGCCTTGATGGTCCCCTTTGCTGTGCAGGTGTTAACAGGTCGGCTTGAAGCTCTTTCCTGTCCTAGGGACCTGTACCCCGTCAGTGCGTAGTTCCAGGAGTACTCCACCGTACTCCACCGGCAACTTCCTCTCCTGGGTACCAGGTCACCGTCAACCCGAGTCAGGGAGTCTCTTCACTTCCACCTTTATACCTCTGCAGTTCTGGAGTTCTGGGTCCCTAAGGAGGTGGGACCTGCATCCTGGTGAAGATGCAGATCTTTGTAGCACCCTGATGGCTTCAGGGGCGCTACACTGGTATTTATAGTGTAGAAATTTTGGGCATAACAAAGAGATAATATGCAAAACATAAGCATCTTATTGGTTGTATACAAAATATTAGGTATAAAACAAGCATTTAATTGGTCATTCAACATTACATTATTGATTGGTTAAATGTCAATCTGCTATTATGATTGGATGTTCAATTCAAATTAACGCATCCTTTGTTTTGTATAATCTGGGCACGTTGCAATAGAAGGATAGAAAGGGGTAACTGGCTAACAACTATTTATTTGAAATTGGGCATCTCATTCTTCTCAGTGAGAAGTTCTGATAGGCTATGTGCACACACTGCATTTTTTTGACGCTGCGTTTTTGTGCGTTTTTTAGCTAGAAAAACACACATGAAACGCAGCGTCTTTAAAAAACGCATGAAAAAAATGCATGCGTTTTTACCGCGTTTTGGTGCATTTTTGGCTGCATTTTGCTGCGTTTTTGCTCACGTTTTTCTGCGTTTTTTTTTTATCAGTGAACATTGCCATTAAAGATTGTTGAAAAAAAAAAAAAAAAGGTCTGATGTCATTTCCTTCTTCCATATGTTCTTCATTCTCCACTAGTGTATGCAGGAGAGCAGACAGCTGCAGAACTACAAGGCTCAGCATGCTCCATCAAGGACTGTATGCTGGAGGGAGAGTAAGGGGGAGCAGACCTACAAGACTCAGCATACTCCATCCACTAGTGGATGCAGGAGAGCAGACATCAGCTGCAGAACTACAAGGCTCCGCATCCTCCATCCAATAGTGTATGCAGGAGAGCAGACAGCAGCTGTCGAACTACAAGGCTCAGCATCCTCCTTTCAGGACTGTATGCAGGATTCTTTGCCCCCCCCCAAACAATAAAAATGACGTGGGCTTTGCCATATTTTTGTATGCTAGCCGGGTACAGCAGGCAGGTATGAGCTTCCCCCAACCCCCAGCTGCCTATTTGTACCCGGCTGGGAACCAAAAATATAGGGAAGCCCTTTTTTCTTAATTATTTCATGAATTTCATGAAATAATTAAAAAAAAAAAAAAAAAATTACGTGGGCTTTGCCTAATTTTTGTGTCCAGCCAGGTACAACTAGGCAGCTGGGGGTTGGAATCCGCAATGCAGGGTGCCCAAGCTTTCTAGGCACCCCCGCTGCGAATTGCAGTCCGCAGCCACCCCAGAAAATGGCGCTTTCATAGAAGCGCCATCTTCTGACGCTGTATCCAACTCTTCCAGCTGCCCTGATGCCGGGTGGCTCGCTGGGTAATAATGGGGTTAGGGCTAGCTGTGTATTATCAGCTGGCCCTAAGCCCGAAAATTTATGGTGTCACGCCAATATTAGACATGGCCACCATGAATTTCTAGTAAAGATAAAAAAAAAACACAACACACAGAAAAATATTTTTATTAGAAATAAAACACAACACAATTAGTGACTCCATCTTTATTGAAATAAAGAACCCCCCTCTGCAGTAATCCTGGGTCAAGGGTCCCGTGCCGTCCAATCCAGATCCAATATCATCTGATCGGTTTGCTGGAAGGCAAAGCGATCAGATGATGTGTCAGGTTCAAGGCCTGAATCACATGAGACAGCAGCTGATTGTATAAACGGCTTTTATACAATCAGCTGATGCATCAGTGCAAAAAAAACAACAAAATACTTCTGTGTAGCGTTGGACTGGCTACTGGAGGAATCTCCAGTAGTGTCAGGCCTGGATTCAGGTACCTGCACTGCATTCCGGAGCTCTCACCTGAGCTCTGGCATGCACCGAGTGACTGATTCCCCGGCACTTGCGATTCAGTTCATGACAGCTGCAGACATCCCGGGCTAATCTCCGGTGCTCTCACCTGAACTCCGGAGCTCACCCCGGCCTGTCTGCAGCTGTCATGAACTGACTGCAAGCGCCGGGGAATCAGTCACTCGGCGGTAAAATCCGGCGTCACCGTGAGACTTAGGATCAGCTGATGCGTCAGGTGACCGCATCAGGTGATCACCGCCAGGTCCTCACGGCCAGGTCATGCAGCTATCGGACGTGCCTGGGAGCCGGCACACAGCCAGAGTGGGGGTGGCGGGACCGGGAGAGGAGCTGGGAGTGGACATGGCACCGGGAGTTTGCAGACAGGTGAGTATGACATTTTTCTACCATTCACCACAAAAACGCAGCTAAAAAAAACGCTGTGTGCAGGCAGCAAAAATGAAAACTCATAGACTTTGCTGGGGAAGCAAATTCATGCAGTTTTCTGAGCAAAAACGCACCCGAAAAATGCGCAAAAACGCCGCGAAAAACACACTGTGTGAACTTGCCCATAATGTGTCTTTTCAGGGTTAAGATGTAATAATATGTCTTTTGCAAGTTTAATGTGCATAGATGGATGCACCTGTTCAGAATTTCAAACAGTATTCATAACGTATGTCTTCACACAATTCTTAAGGCCATACTGTTATTTTCAAGATGGAGGCTACCATTACAATCCATTACTGGACTTCCAAAAATGCAACACTCTGACATGGAGGACAGACATATTTACTCTCAAACATTTGTTCAGAGCATGCCTATATCTCATATGATGCACGCCTGGTAGCATTGTCCATGGAGTACATATTAAATGAGGATAAATAGTAGAGAGAAAAGCCTAAAAAAATGGAAAACACCAATCTATGCTCTCGTATTAAACTATGATATTGTGTTTAACTACGCACTTAACTGCAACCCTGGCACTTTAATGCAGCCCTTGCCCACTTAACAGCCCTCGCTTGGTGTACCTGGAACTTGTATTCTCCAACCAGCAAGTAACAGGTGGAGCTGCTGCAAACACTTAAATCATTTGACACAAATCACAAGATCCTGTTTTTTTTTTAACAGCAACACAGACAGACAATACCCCAAACAAATAAAACAATACAAATAGAACTGATTAACTTTTGTATATTTTTCTACAGTGATCACAATAAACAGCAATCCACATAATTTTTTTTTTGTCGTTTATAGCAGAGTATTAAGAATAAGTTTTCTTTATTGCATACATTGGTAGTAATATATTTTTTTTATAGCAGACTAATGTGTGGATATATTTATGTAGTTGAAGTGAGTGTATGCTGAGTGTACATACTTCATGTAAGGAAAGTCTGCATGTTTTAGAGCACCTCTCTAGTGTTATTTTTTACTGCACCACTAGAGTGGTGCTTTAAATGGAAGTTCCCTGCCCTGTCTTATACTCACCTTCTGGCATCTTTATTTTTTTCCAGCATTGATCTGGTTGGTCCTATGTGATTTGTGACCTGCTGGCTGCTCCAGTGTTTTATGGAGCACGCCGGAGGTCACAAATCAATCTATGAGAGCCTTATTCTGGCTCTCATAGAGCTTCATTGAGCCCTTGTGATGTAATTTATTACTTCTTTCCAGTCAGAAGTTAAGGTCACAAGATGGAACTGAGTGGAGTAGAAAATGTGTATGGGACCCTTCAGAGTTTGGTAGTTTTACAATTATAGATTGAATTATAATTACATCACATTTCATTAACGGGAACCTATTATATCCAATATGCACCCAGAACCACGAGCAATTCTGGGTGCATATTGCTAATCCCTGCCTAACCGTCCCTGTATACACTAGAATAGATAAAGGGATCTTTAGAAAAAGTATTTCTAAAGATTTTTTATCGTATGCTAATGAACGAGGGCAGTAGTCCCCTGGGCGTTGCTTCCCTTGCTAGTTGGCACCATTAGAATGTTAGTTCGTCCCTGTGGGTGTGCTAACATCCTAATGAATACGCAGCATCACAGGATGATCTCACTCACCACTCCTCTGCCATCGCGTCCGACGCTAGATTTCGGCTCAATTTGAAGCTTGGACGCGTACACCCGGCTTCATAGTGCGCATGACCCAAACTCCAGGGTGATGTGTGTGCCGCCCTGGCAAAACCAGGGTGTCACAGAGGTCTGCATACATCTTTATGGTGCAGAGCTCACTCTCCCTTGGGGAGTTTCCCACACCAATACACACAAGCCAATCAGGCCCCACTTGCCCCTTCCTCAGGAAAAGGGAGGGGGAAGAGGATCTTGGAGAGAGCAGAGTGTAGTGTCAGTCAGTCTGCAGGAGGAGAGAGTTCTGGAAGCAGCCCCTGTGTGGGGCTAGGAGAAGTGGCATTGAAGGCCTCAGGAATAGGCCAGCCGCATCCTGTGTACAGAGCAGACACAGACACAGACACCAGGCAGGAGAAACACACCCGAATTACACACGGGTGTGGGACCCGTCCTCACAGCAGCCGTGGGCACCTGTTAGCAGCAACTTGGTTAATTCTTGGATTCATGTCAGTTATTGCCTTATACTGTGAGTACTCCTGCACCACCCGGTCCAAGCCGTGGACTGCACCCGCTACTCCCCAATCCATCACACCGGGGTCCCGGGACCTCAACACCCTACCCGTGGAGGGAAAATCACCACCTTGCTGCCCATTACCATCCCCGGGATCCTGTGACCGGCAGCGGCGCTGCTCCATTACCTCACCGCACACCACGGGTGGCGTCACAGAACATAGACTACCAAATCTCCCCTGTATATAATGCCCCTTTTGTTGTGGTGCCTGGGATCACAGACCGGGTCACGCCACCGTGATACCTTCAGAAGCGACCCCTTGGCCCGGATCTGAGTACCCCCTATCCCTGGGCGACACATGCGCACTGAGCAAAAATCCCCCATCGGCTGTGATGACAGCAGAGAGGTGAGTGAGATCATCCTGTGACGCTGCATATTTATTAGCATGTTAGCACACCCACAGGGACCCACAGGGGCGTTCTAACATGCTAATGGGGGCGACTGGCCGGGGAACTAAGGCCCAGGGGACTAGTGCCCTCGCTCATTAGCATACACTAAAAGATCTTTAGAAATACTTTTTCTAAAGATCTCTTTATCTACTAGATACAGGAACGGTTAGGCAGGGATTAGCAATATGCACCCAGTACTGCTCGTGGTTCTGGGTTCATATTGGACCTGACAGGTTCCCTTTAAATGCAATGCATTTACTTTTTCCTGCAACTCTACTTCACACATGGGTCCAAATAATATTCATTGTTACCTTGGAATATACTAACGGGGCACTTAAAGTTCAACCATATTTCCTTTAATAACAAACTATTTTTAATATGAACAAAATAAAAAGTAAGACAGTATTTCTCAGCTGCAGAATGAAATGTGATTCCCTCTGGAGCTGACGTCCCCAGAGATTATTTTCAATATCTTTTATTACATCTGCGTGCAAGATATCTGTCTAGTTATATAAATATTACCATATCATATTTGAAGTATAGACCATATCTTCATGTTAGCAATTTTTATTTTAGGATATTCTAAATACATGTGACATAGGAACATCCCAAAGCTGGAAATAAAGAATTATAGTCGCCTTCTATAAAAGGGGAACTTCGTGTCTTTCTGCTTTCACATTCCCTGGGTCATATTCATAGATTAGGTAGTGTCATATATTGTAATTGTCAACCCTTTCTGGTGACCACTACACTCTCAGGAGGACTATTTTGCTTTATGTTTGCATTCTAAGTAAATAAGGTTTGTCCTTTATTTTTCAGGTCAAAAAACATATTTATTTGATAGCGTTTTCTGATATATACAGTATGTACATTATTATTTTTGTAGTTTGTATATTTATGGAAAGTTAGCAAATGAAAAATGAACTCAACCACTTAGTTACTTTTATATAGTTGTTCCTGTCACATAATTGACCCCCTCCCATTTTGGTCAGTTGATCAATTTTTATTTTTGCATTTATGACATATGAGAGCTTGGTATTTTTACAGGAAAAGTTGTAGCTTTGAATTATACTATTCATTTTACCATTTCTGTGTGATACAAAATGGGACATAAAGTGCAATGGGGTCAAACAGGAGAGAAAATGAAATGAATTTCTGCTTTTTGAGTGGGTGGGGGGAAGATGGCATTGAAAATTTTACAATGGATCGTGGCATGGGTGGTAGTCATGGGTGAGGTGTTGTTCTCATGCACACCACAGGAAAGATGAGGTGGTCCTTGCTGGGTTTGCAGACTTGTATCGTGACGAGAGCAATCCGCCTGTACAGGCCGCAGACTGTTGATGGCTTTGGCTGGCCAGGACCAGATGTTGACTTAAGCACAGAAGGAGATTGCCAGTCCTTAAAGCACAGCTTTTTACTTACAGTAGATGTGACTTGACTGACACAGTACACAGGGACTAGCAGACATACATACTTGTACTCATGGACATTTCATTTTCAATAGAAAGCATTCCCACCAACAGTCCCTTCATACCTTCCAACTTAGTTGTCCTTGTTCTCCTTTGTTTCAACACCACCCAGCTCAACATCATGGTACTGTGTGTCATTCAGTCTTTTACTGTGACACTGCATCAGTGCTCCTTGCCTAGGAGACAGGTTGACACTATGGCTGAACCTTAGCCTCACGCAAATCATGCTTTCGCAACATCTGCCCAGGGTTCCCTTATTGTCTCATGTTCTGTTCGAGCAGGTCCGTCACCTTCTGTTGTCTTTTGACTGTTTGGGGCCTTGATGTAGAGTATCCTGTATGAGGAACTAACTACCACAGTCACTAGTTTTCTTGGTGAACACACTGACCCAACTACATTGGATACTTTGTGTATCAAACAGGTCAAACAGCAAATGCACTAGCAGGATTCCCCCCCTTATCATAGGGGTCGGCTGCATCCTGCTAGTGCATTTGCTGTTTGATCTGTTGGCTAATGGTTGTTTTTGGTGAGTTTTTTTCTGTGACTTCTTTTGAATTTATGTCCTTTTCTGTACAAGTAAAATATATCTTTGTACCGTGTTAGCCAGTAGAGATAAAAAAAAATTGTTTAAAAGAACTCAAGTCCTCAGTGGTTGATACCTTTTAATGGCTAACTGAAAAGATGGTAATAATTGCAAGCTTTCAAGACTACTCAGGTCTCTTCATCAGGCATGGTATAACACAAAATCTGAAGAGTCACATATTTATACACAACAGGACATAGAATGGGGCAGTAGAAAAAAAAAAAAAACAAAACAACAACAACCAAGTTATATAAAACAGAACTATCACTATGGCAGGGGGGCAAACTGTTGTGGCCATAAATTTTGCTGCAGTTCAGTGTGAAAGTTTTATTGTCCTTTGATAAGGGTTTGGTCCGGGCTGTGACACGCTTGGATGGTCAGAGGAGCACATCTTTTAACTGATGTAAAAAGACATGAATCCATGAGACACATTCATTCCTGCTCTGAATGTGTCAAAGGTCATCATAAGTTTGTACTCCCATAGTCTCCTATCTCTCTGGGACTTGAAATTTCCTTTCAATACCAGCAATTTCATGTCCATGATGCTGTGGTCTGAGTTACAAAAATGTTTGGCCACAGGTAGATCCATCCTTTTTTCTCTAATTGTGTGGCGGTGAGAATTCATCCTTGTCCTGAGCTGTTGTCCGGTCTCCCCTACATACAGACCCCCAGTTGGACATTTGGTACATATAATTAAGTACACCACATTGGTGATGTGACATGAAATTTAACTCTTCAGATTTTGTGTTATACCATGCCTGATGAAGAGACCTGAGTAGTCTCGAAAGCTTGCAATTATTACCATCTTTTCAGTTAGCCATTAAAAGGTATCAACCACTGAGGACTTGAGTTCTTTTAAACAATTTTTTTTTGTCCTTTTCTGTGAATCATTTTCAATTTAGTGTAGGGACTCATAAGTGTGGCGACCCTTGACGCTGGGTTACGAGCTTACATATTTTGGCCAAAATATGGACCAATACCTCACTTTATTATTTAATATAATTTTATATAATTTTTTATTGAGTTTTTTCTGTGACTTCTTTAAAATTTATGTCCTTTTCTGTGAATACTTTGTGCACCTTCTACCTCCTTTTAACGCTATCCCTGGCTCCAGTTTCCTTTAGTTGTAAGGACACCCACTGCATACGGACTTGCTGAACACTCAGACTAAATGTCTGCTTTAGCTGCAAGTTAAGCTCTGTCTAGAAGGAAACTTGTTTATTTCCCTGCATGCTAACCCCTCCCCTATGGGCTAGTGCCAACATTAACTCTTTCTGATCCTACATTGTGTTGCTAGACAGACTTAACCTCTTACCTACATTTCTTGACATACATTATAATGCTCTGTATTATCTCATGCTACATAACACTGCTATGCCTTACACGATACAGAAACATCTCACGCTACATTATCAACACTGCTACATCTTACACATTATTCCTTCTTACCTTATATTACTAGCACATATCTCTATCATGCATTACATTACACAGCACTGATGCGATTACTGTCTTCGGGGAGGGTGGGGAGTGGAGGGTGGAATGTGACCATAGGTCTACCTCCTTACAGAAACAAAGTTGTTTACCCACAATTTTAGAAAGGTGCCAACAATTTTGTCTAGACCATTTTTATGACTTTGAGTGAATTTATGTCCAATTTGCAGGGTTTTTTTCATCACTTTTTTTGTGTTGTTTCAATACACAAAGAAAATAATCATGTGTATAACAATACACATGTAATTGCGTTATTTTTCTGGGAGAAATACTTCATTTTCTGTAAAAATTTCAAGATGCCAACACTTTTAGCCATGACTGGCTAGCTAAATTACAGTCTCCTTTAAAACCCAGTCTTTAGCAGGCCAGTATCATTGTTCGAAATTGACAGCAGCATTTATGAAGTTAACAGCTCCGGTCGCTGCTGTTACAGGAAGATGCTGGCTGCATACCATCAGTTCTAAAAACATTTATCTGGGTCTCATCATTACAGAGTATAGAGTCCCAGCAGTTTTCAAATTTTTCAGCATGGATTCTGGCAACTTGTAGGCTGGCTTTTTTTGTGCATGGACTATAGGAGAGGCTTCCTTTGTGGAAAACACAACACGGAATTGGTATCCCATCAAGAATGTTGATTCTGAAAGGAAACTACAGGTTTTCTTAGAAAATGTGATGAGGTGTGCTCATTTATGCTGAGTGCTAAAAATATGTGTGTGTATATGTGTGTGTGTATATGTATGTATGTGTATGTGTGTATATATACATATATATATATATATATATATATATTTTAGTAGAGACCAAAGTTTGGACACACCTTTTCATTCAAAGAATTTTCTTTATTTTCATGACATGAATTTCTAGTACAGATAAAAAAAATACAACACAGAGAAAAATATTTTTATTAGACATAAAACACAACACAATTAGTGACTCCATCTTTATTGAAATAAAGAACCCCTGTCCACAGTAATCCTGGGTAAAGGGTCCCGTGCCATCCAATCCGGATCCAATATTATCTGATCGGTTTGCTGGAAGGCAAAGCGATCAGATGATGTGTCAGGTTCAAAGATGTGAATCACATCACACATCAGCTGATTGTATAAAAGCCATTTATACAATCAGCTGATGCATCAGTGCAGAAAAAATAAAAAATAAAATACACACATCTGTGATGACTCCTGTCCGATCGCTGCAGGAGCTGCCGATAATCAGTGATGCGGTTTCCTGACGGTATCAGCTTATAGTTTAAGCCGGCCAGGCAGTAAAAAGCCGGCGTCACCGCGAGACTTATGATAAGCTCATGCGTCAGGTGCCGCATCAGGTGACCGCATCAGGTGGTCAGCGCCAGGTCCTGCAGCCATCGGATATGCCCAGGAGCACACAGCCGGAGCGGGGATGGCAATATGGGGAGGAGGAGCTGGGAGCGGAGATGGCACCGGGAGTCTGCAGACAGGTGAATATATTTTTTTTTTCTACTGTTCACTTTTGATTTCGCAGCTGCTTTCAACTCCTACCCTGCCATGGCGCCGCACGGGAGCGGACATGGTGCCGCACGGGAGGTGGAGGCAGCCGTGGTGGTACCGGGATGATTCACGCTTCTGTGTTAACTGACAGAAGGAATCCTTTTCCTGTACACATCACTTTACTACCCACCCCTTGCGTTTATAGCTGCGTTTTTAGTCATAGAAATGCACTAAAACGCAGCTATATTTGCAATTTGCGATTTTCATTGCTTTTTTGAACATCTCATTGAACTCAATGGGTGGAAAACGCAGTGAAAAACACAAAAATAATTGACATGCTGCGTTTTTGTGGGCACCACAATAACGCAGCTAAAAAAAAACCCGCTTTGTGCAGACAGCAAAAATGAAAACTCACAGACTTTGCTGGGGAAGCAAAGTCATGCAGTTTTCTGAGCAAAAACGCACCCGAAAACCACGCAAAAACGCCGTGAAAAACGCACTTACCCTAATTGACTTTTTGTCAAGGATCTTTTCCAACAATTGAGTGTGCTTTTACACTAGTTATTATTGAACAACTCACTTAGGAAGGCTGATTTTCTTATAATCATACAGTGTAAACAAACAGCCAATCACCAAACAAAAAGCAAAAGAGATATTAGTTAGGTGAAATGATCTTTATTCTTGCTTAGAAAACATCACTCTCAGTAGCACCTCATTATATGTAAACAGGACATGTACTGCCGAGAACAATGAAAGTCTACACGCACAGAGCGATCTATTGATGATCTTTCTGTGTGCATCAGAAGCGTGGTTGGCTAATAAATGACTGCTGATCAGCAATCATGTAGGCAATTGGTGGTCATTTAAAGGGATTCTGTCACCAGGTCTCTGCAATGTAAACTGAAAAACATAAGATTCATGAACGAGAACCTGATTACAGCGATGTGTCACATATTTGGCTATATATTATTTCAATAAAATCAGAGTTTTCTCAGCAGGAGATTATCACTAGAGGACTAGTTGTCTTGTTCTACTTAGTCAACTGCTCTGTGTAACCCTGCTTCACCCCTGATTAGCAGCTTTCTGCCAATGCACAGTGTACAGAAAAAGTTGTTAATCGGTGGTGTCGGCGGGTTTTACAGAGCTCTGCATTGAGAGAACTGCTAGATCTGTACTAGAAGAAAACAGTTTTTTAATCAATACTGCAGCAGCTAGTATAGTAAGTGATACATTGCTATATTCAGGGTTTCTGCCCAAACATCATGAGGTTGTGCGCAGTTTTTGGCGCCCCAATTCAAGAAAGACATTGATATAATGGAGCAAGTCCAGAGAAGAGCAACCAAGATGATAGAAGGTCTGAGAACCATGTCCTATGAAGAAAGGCTAAAAGAATTAGGTATGTTTAATTTGAAAAAGAGAAGGCTGAGAGGAGACTTAATAGCGGTCTACAAATATCTGAAAGGAAGTCACAGTGCAGAGGGAACAACCCTATTCTCATTAGCACAAGGAAGTACAAGAATCAATGGGATGAAACTTAAAGGAAGGAGATTCAGATTAGACATTAGGAAAAGCTTTCTGACCGTGAGGGTAGTCAGGGAGTGGAACACGTTACCGCGGAAAGTGGTGAGCTCTCCATCAATGGAAATCTTCAATCGGAAACTTGATAAACATATAGATGATTTAGGAAAGCCTGCACTCGCAAGGGGTTGGGGACCCAATAGCCCTTGAGGCCCCTTCCAACTCTACCATTCTATGATTCTGTGAGGTTTCTTTTAAACCTGTAACATATAGAAGCACTCTGACTACGCAAATGACTCCGCCTTTTCACATACAGTATTACCTTTTATACCAGCATTACATCAACAGATGTCTCACGATGCAAGATCTGAACAATAAAAACTGTAAAAATACATATTTTTTAAGGTGAGACCCTATATTTAGACATTTATTTTACATATAATGTTTTATATTTTATATTACTCTTCCCTTAAGGGCAAGCTTAAAGGAGAAATAATAATTTAGCGATTGTCTTTTTAAAACCTGGTTAGTTTATGATCATGTTCTTCTCGAATTTACAGTCTACCAGCTGTTAGCTGTACAGACATTTTATTACAATTTTTTAATGCCCACAAAGCACAAATTAAAAAAAAAAAGTGTAAGAACTAAAGTACTCTTTAAAATATATATTGATTTAACATTATTTGGTGGGACAGTGCCATCTGCTGTTCATTATAGAACTGCTTCATAATGGCTCTAGTTGCAATATATTTTTGATATTTTGAGAACTTTGTATGATTTCATATATTCTAGTATTGTAAAACTGTTTTCTATTGATTTGGTGGTTCAAGGTAATCTAATTGTAAAAAAAAATAAAAACATTTTAAAATATATAAGTATCAAGGGACACTGTTGCTAAATAGGGGATTGGGAAAAGGGGTCAAATATAAGCGAGTAAATTAAAAATAAATATATTATGTTTTAAAAAAATGCAGTGTCCTACAAGTTACCCTTCTAAATATTCACGGTAGAGTCACTATTTATCCCTAGTTGCTAGTGGCTACATCTTTACATAGATCTGATGAGACGCCTGAGCATGTACAGTTTTTCAAACCTTTCTCCTTATGTAAACCTTCACCTTGTCACTCCATGAACAGAGCAAATGTGTGCTGAGAGAACCATTGTATTTCTTTGCTCAGCTGCTATCTACTATATATAAACATGCGCCAACTGGTTGTGTAAAGGCTGCAACCGGACATGTGCATAAGAACATAAAGAAAATACTTGAAGTTTAAAGACATAAAAGAACAGGAGTTACATGCAAAGAAGAGGAAACTAGGGGCTTCTGGAACCAGTAATTATCCAGTTTGCTATAGTGGTCATGAAGTGTCAGAAACTACAAAGTCTCCTGTATGAATATTTCAACCTATGTGGGAAACAATATATCTGAGCAAATAGAAGACTTTTCTTTACAATATTAGGACTGTACTTGGTACTTTGGGCACTTTGAAAAAACACACACACACAAAACACATTTTGTCAAGCCTTGGTTTCGGGATACAATCCGGTGACCTTTTGTACCGTCGTTGGTTTCCCTGTCTGCAGGGTTATGTCCTTTTCCTGTCGGTCCACATGATGATGATTACTATTACCTTTGCTTGTCCTTTCTGGTTTTATCCTCTTCAGGTGTTTTTTCCTTGTCCTTTTTTGGTTTGTCCTATCACAGCCTTGGTGGGGATATACACTGTGTGCAGAAATATTAGGCAAGTTGTATTTTAGAGGATTTTTTTTATTATTGATCAACAACTATGTTCTTAATCAACTCAAAAGACTCATAAATATCAAAGCTTAATATTTTTGGAAGTTGGAGTGGTTTGTTTTTTAGATTTGGCTATCTTAGGAGGATATCTGTTTGTGCAGGTAACTATTACTGTGCAGAATTATTAGGCAACTTAATAGAAACCAAATATATTCCCATTTTACTTGTTTATTTTACCAGGTAAACCAATTTAACTGCACAAAATTTAGAAATAAACATTTCTGACATGCAAAAACAAAACCCAAAAAAATTAATGACCAATATAGCCACCTTTCTTTATGATGATACTCAACAGCCTACCATCCATACATTCTGTCAGTTTCTTGATCTGTTTACGATAAACATTGTGTGCAGCAGCAATCACAGCCTCCCACCCAGACACTGTTCCGAGAGGTGTACTGTTTTCCCTCCCTGAAGATTTTACATTTTATGAGGGACCACAGGTTCTCTATGGGGTTCAGATCAGGTGAACAAGGGGGCCATGTCATTATTTTTTCATCTTTTAGACCTTTACTGGCCAGCACGCTGTGGAGTAGTTGAATGCATGTGATGGTGCATTGTCCTGCAGGAAAATCATGTTTTTCTTGAACGATACAGACTTCTTCCTGTACCACTGCTTGAAGAAGTTGCCTTTCAGAAACTGGCAGTAGCTCTGGGAGTTGCGCTTCACTCCATCCTCAACCTCAGTCCATAAAACCTTTGAAAAATCAGCCTTAAGATATTTCTTGGCCCAGTCTTGATGTGTTTTATATTATATTTCTTGCTCAAAGGTGGTCATTTCTCAGCCTTCCTTACCTTGGCCATGTCCCTGAGTATGGCACACCTTGTGCTTTTTGATACTCCAGTAACGTTGCAGCTCTGAAATATGGCCAAACTGGTGGCAAATAGCATCTTGGCAGCTTCACGCTTGATTTTCCTCAATTCATGGGCAGTTATTTTGCGCCTTTTTTGCCCAACATGCTTCTTGCGACCCTGTTGGCTATTTGCCATGAAACGCTTGATTGTTCGGTGATCACGCTTCAAAAGTTTGGCAATTTCAAGACTGCTGCATCCCTCTGCAAGACATCTCACAATTTTGGACTTTTCAGAGCCCGTCAAATCTCTCTTCTGACACATTTTGCCAAAGGAAAGGAAGTTGCCTAATAGTTAAGCACACCTTATATAGGGTGTTAATGTCATTACACCACACCCATCCTCATTACAGAGATGCACATCACCTGATTTACTTAATTGGTAGTTGGCTCTCAAGCCGATACATCTTGGAGTAGGACATAAAAAGTATCATGTGATCAAAATACTCATTTTCTTAATAATTCTGCACACAGTGTATATGTTCTCCCTTCATTGCATTTCCTTGCTGGCAATAGTTCTATGTGGAACTATTTCTGGAATCTTCAGCTGTTTATATTTGGGATTTTTCTTGGAAGAAAACACCAGTTGAGTGTCCGCTGTTGTCTGTGTTTTTTTCCCCCAGCTTCTTTATCTTTTCACCTTATTGGTACCTGTTCCATTTTAACTCACACGGGATTTCTGTTTGTTACTGCACTCCTCTCTGGTCCCTCAGGAGGCATGAGAAAGCCTTTGATGGCCATTGTGTGAGCTTGGTCCGAAGCGGTGCTGTTATTTTTTGTGGCTAGCCTTTAGTCTGCACAGGGACCAGTTGGGTGCAGCTATGCATTCCCCTTTTGTGTTTTCAATTTGTGTGAGTGTTGTATGTTCATAACTGATCTGTTGTGGAGTAACTCCTTAAAAGCTGTTGTAAATGTCCTTTAGTTTTATGGGCGACTGTGCCAGATTAGGCAGAACCAACAGAGGCTAGTCATGCATACAGTAAATTACCATTTCATGACATGAGGAAATTATTAATTTGTGATCAGGTAGAATTGATTTACCAGATTTGCGATTTATGTAATTAGCAGAAATATTTTAAAGATGGTTTAGACATTATAATAGTAGCATTACTTTTCCAAATTGGCAATAAATTTCAAGGATCCTTGTAATTTCATGGCATGGATTTCGATGGCCGAGCAACTACGTAAGTACATAGTACAATAGCAAGTAGAATATAGAAAGTAATCCTCTGCAGTATTCATCAAAAGAACAGCATTTGCAGTATACGTAAAATGATTTGTAAAAAAATAATGTGATTGTGGGACTTACTTTCACGGCCGTCTCTCTGTATCTAGAAACTTGTGACAGGACCTGGGCCAGAGTCTCTCTTTACCATGTGAGACTCCTCCCACTAAACGTAATTCCCTTTCCTTTGATGCTGAAAGGCTTAATGTCAGTTTCACTTTCCAGCAGCTTCTGATTCCTGGCCTCAGCTGTTTCCGGTGTGTGACCACTCCCTTCCCCTATATATGGTCACATCTCCAAGTAGAGGGGGATGGTTTTTCTGATTCATTCTGAAGCTAAGCCTTGAGGTGGAAGGAGCTACTGGAGCCCTTGTTGTGTGAAGTGGCGTAGGCTGCAGTCCTGGTGTCTGACCGCAACTGTGATGTTGGGTTTTATCCTTTGTTGTTTCCCCTGTCTGTCGTAGCTTCCCTTCTTGTTGTATTACTGCAGCGGTGAGACTATCAATCCTCACCAGCCAGCGTACTAGTCAGGGTTATTACAGGGCCTCTTAGGGCTTCAGGGATCTTGTTCAACGATAGGTGTAAAACCTGTATAGGGACTGGCTAGAAGTACAGGGTGCAGTTGCAGGTGAGTGCAGGAGGTGTCTCATCATCCCCTTCACTAGCACCAGGCCCACCGTTTTTGAAGTGTCCCCATTGTACTTGTTAGTTATGGTGAAACCCCTGTTTGATGTGCCACATGCCGGACCTTCCCCAAGTCTGTACGTGACATAAACCCTTTAATGCTTCAGCATACTAAGACATCTTATAGAATTGTATACTTCCTCCTTTCTAAGGGGGTTGTTTGTGCGGCGCCACAGCGGCGTCACTCGGCAGCCGTCCAATAGCAGAGGAGGGGCAGAGATGAACGGCCGGAACATGCCGCCCACCTCCTTCCTTCCTCATTGCCAGTGGACGCAGGTAAGGAGATGTTCGTCGTTCCTGCGGTGTCACACATAGCGATGTGTGCTGCCGCAGGAACGACGAACAACATCGTACCTGTAGCAGCAACGATGTTAAGGAAATGAGCGACGTGTCAACAAGCAACGATTTTTCACGTTTTTGCGCTCGTTGATTGTCACTCATTGGTGTCACACGCTGCGATGTCGCTAACGGCGCTGGATGTGCGTCACTAACGACGTGACCCCGACGATCTATCGTTAGCGATGTCGCAGCGTGTAAAGCACCCTTATGAGTGCCACATGCAGAAATATTCACACTTTCACGCCTATGTAATCAATGAGGTTATTAGGGGTTGTCTGAGAAGTGTTCTGCTACACTAAATGTATTTTACCATACAAATCATCCAAAAAGTCCACTGCTGGCAGCTCCCTTTTGCAGTTGCTGATCAATGATGCCCAGTGTGCTCAATGAGGAACAAGTCCAGAGACACTGCAGGCAATGCTAGCACTTTCAGGACAAGCAGGCTTATCACAGTAGCATGAGTATCATGCAGCCTGGTGTTGCCTTGTTGAAAGACTGCGGCGATTCAATGTAACGCCAAGCTAGTGTACCTGGAATGAATGAAAACTAGAGAGGTCTGGCTACATTATATCATGCCACCCCACACCATGGGAGTACAAGCGGTGTGACATTCACTCGTAAAGGCATTATAGCAGTGCACAAAGGGTCTTCACACCAATCTCCAGCTATTATTGTTTTTAATTTTACTTACGATACAGAATAGAACAATTGTGGAACTAGTGGCACAGACATTTCTCCAAAATGTCCCAAGAGTCATTTTTTAAAACAACAATTTCAGGCCACATATTGCTTGTGCCACTGTGTACTCAGGCCTGTGGGACCTGACTCCATGGCCTGCAGTGTCTCCAGACTTGTCTCCTTTTGAGCATATCTGGGATAGCATTGCTTAACAATTGCAAAGAGTGCTGCCAGCAGAGGATCTTGATGTCTGTAAAAATGAATTCTGCAAGGAAAACATTTCACAGACAACCATTCATACCCTTATTGATATGTCAAGCCTTGTAAGTAGATGTAAATGTGTGTATGTTTGCACGTGGCGATCATAACCTATTAACAAATCAAAATAACTTAAAAATTTTATTTCCATTCTTTTATCATTTGCTTATAATTAACATGTCTATGAATCTTGTGATTTTCAGAACTTCACAACTTTTCTTGTGGTGCTATTTCAATGGAAAGGAGTATTGCATTATTTTTAATTAGGTGTGAAATTTAATATTAAGAAAATTTGTAAATCTAAATTAAATTTTTAAATATTACTTTTACAAGTTAAACACTCATCTTGCACTACTATGGTTTACATTTCCATTGCTATTAGATACTCTGGCTTTTTCTATTTGAAAAGTACTGTATTTATTATGTGGCACATACTGCACATGTGCACTGGGTAGCAGCTGTGGCTGTGAGACAGAATACATAGAAAAATAGCGGTCTAACCAAAATATGCACCTTATGAATTGAGTGAGCTATCAACAGGGAAGGGTGTACTGAAAAAAGACTGAAAAGAAATGAGTTTTAAAAAACAATATGAATTCAGTATTTAAAGACAATGGGACCAAAGAAAAAAAAATACGAAGAAAAGGGTCAAAGATTAATGATATCTTTATTAAACATATAAAAAAAAAAAGACAAACCAGTCGGATGGAAAGAATAGGGCGTCACAGAAATAGTATATAGACAAAGGACGTGCTTAATGCATAAAAGACAGGTATAGTTTGCTGTAGTTTACATAATAGCTCAGTGCAAAAACGTGTACAAACTGTACCTGACCAGATAAAAGCTGATGTATGAAAATATGGTAAAAAAATGTTATAAACATGAAACTAAGTAAAGTGTCATGTGCCAGGACGTAATGTTGTCAATTGTAATTAATAATATGTGCGTTATTGTATGCATGCTATAGTAATTCAGAAGGCATACATATCCAAAGGTTACATACAAGTTGCTACCATGATATGTAGTAACAATAGGAAACATAAACCACAAGATGGTGGTTAGAGGCACAGGTCAACTGTCAACTGCTATATAAATGAATTATTATTATTATTATTATTATTATTATTATTAACTGTGCATAAACACATACTGGCTATATGTGGCTGTAAGACAATAGGTCTCTTATACAGAAAAGAGTGAGAATCACTCCAAGAGTCAGGAGGGATACATGATGGCTGATAACAAAACCATACTCAAATCAGTAAGCAATGGCAAAAGATAATCAGAAAATATTTACTAAAGTACAGCAGGAGCACCAGGTCAATGGCTGTGACGCCCTCCCCGCCACGCGTGTTTCGGCACTACCTTCTTCAGGGTGAAATTCATCAAGACTGGCATAGTACACGCTCACAGTATGCCAGTCTTGCTGGAGTAGAAGTGCTAAATTCATTGAGACGCACACTACTTAATGTATTTGGCACCCATTGGCAGGCACCACTGTGCACTGTTCCATAAATCTTACTGCAGTCAGGGACTGGAGTAGTATTTCTGGTGTACAAAATGCCAGCACTTTTGATGAATTTGACAGGTGAGTGTGGCCACTCCGCAGCCCAGCTCCTCCCAAAATGGGCAAAGATGGTTCAAACATTCAGTATAACCCCCTGTTGCTTTGAACACAATTGTTTTTTTCTTTAATACAGAAGTTAGATTAATACATCACCTATAGCATATATTCACACACAGTTTTATTTTAGGAATATTTTCAGAACAACCTGATCAGAAACTCTCCAAATCCTCTTCAAAATATTCGCTCCTCATAAACTTGGAGTTTCTGCAGCAAAAGTTCAGCATCTGTGAACAGCAATTTTCCAGTCTTGTCAGTTTCCACAGAGAGGGTTCCATACAAAGCTATTAATGTCTAAACCACTGGCAACATAAGTGAATACAAACCTAAGTAAAAATGACCAATTTGTGCCCAATTAACCATGTTCATTCCCCGGTGTCATGTTTCAAATTCATTCAATGGGATATTAAATCGCTCCTCTTCAAGCCTTTCTAAACATCTTTTTGAACATCACTAGGGCAATCTCATCTTTAGCCATCATGGGTATAGAAAGGCTTAAAGGGAATTTGCACCCATTTGTATTTTTTTTAGTTATTAATATGGGCATACGGGTGGCATAAAGGTGAAATTAGCCATACCTGTGTGACACCCCTGCGGCATCAGGCGCCACAGGGTACTGCACCTCGACTGAGGGGCAGTATTCATCCCGGATACGGAGGAGGTCGTTACCGGTAACCAACACTAAGGCTATGTTCGCACATATAATAATATGATAGGACACGGAGAACGGGAACATTCTGCTCACCTGTCCCTGGTGTCGCAGTCCGTGGTGCTGAACTTCGGTCTCCGGTCCTTCGACTCCCTGCTGCTTCCGGCCGCAGTGAAGGGAATATTCAATGATCATAATGAGCGGCGGTCGGCAGCAAGTGACAGCAGCGGCAGAGACAGGAGGGCAGGAGAAGGTGAGTAAAGGTTTTTTTTTTCTCACAGACACATGTATTCTCTCCGGTGCGTGTCACACGGAACACATCCGTGTGGTCCGTTTGCATTACTTGTGACACGTTTGCGTTCCGTGTGACACCCGTGATGCCGGAGAGAAAACGGACATGTCGGCGTGAGAGACACACGTAAGTACAGAACGGACACACGTTCCGTGCGCAAATACTTACGCGTGTCCAAAACCATAGGAATACCTAGGTCTACGTGTGTACATGTCTCCTGTACGTGAGAAAACTGCCAAACACGTACCGGAGACACGTATGTGGGAAAGAGGCCTAAGGGCCCCTTCACACGCACATGTCTTTGGTACCTGCTAGGTCCGTTCCCGCATGTACCAGAGACACGGGCACACGTATACCCATTAAAATCAATGGGTATATGTGCACGCACATGTTCAGCCCTTGGCCCGTGCCTCCGTGTGGAGCAGACATGTACCCGTGTGCTCCATACGGAGGCATGTCCGTTTTTCTCCGGCAGCCCGGTGTCACACGGCCCACACCCGTACCACACGGATGTAGTGTGGATGCGGTTCCACGTGACACGCGCTGGAGAAACACACCTGTCATTGTAAAAATAAAAAAACACATACAGTGGTACCTTGCTCGATCCGTTCCACAACTTCTAAAATGTCCCATCCTGGTCCTGTATTCTATCATTCCACACATGCACAAACACACACAAACACACACAAACACACACAAACTCACACAAACTCACACAAACTCACACAGACACACACAGACCCACATGCACGCATGCACACACATATTATATGCTCACCTTACCTTCCGTTCCATCGCCGGTCTGCTGGGACTTGCTGTTCTCTGGTACGGGGCCGGGCTGTGTAACGCGTTACCATAACGACGAGGCAGGAACTTCCCGGCTAGAGCGCTGACGTCAAAGGCAGAGCCGCTTGCCTCTGATTGGCCAGGGCTCTGCCTTTCATTAGCGGAGACAGGAAGTTCCTCCCTCGTCGGTATGGATGCAGATACACAGCGTGGACTGGAGCGGCGCGGCGCACTACAGCACCCAGGAGGCCGGCGATGAAACGAAAGGTAAACATATTATGTTATATTATATGCTCACTTTACCCTCCGTTCCATCGCAGGCCTCCTGGGTCTTGTAGTTCGCTGTGATGTACCCGGGAACTACAAGAACCATCAGACCAGTGGTGGAACGGAAGGTAAGGTGAGCATAATACTGTATGTGTGTGCGTGCGTGTGTGTTTGTGTGTGTTTGTGCATGCTTGTGTGTGTTTGTGTGGACTGCAAGTGCGGGTCAGAGTGTGGTGGATGGACGAAACCGGAAGTGTGTGCGGTGAGAATTTCGCTCGTACAGCAAAGCTTTCTCGTAAAGCGGGTTATAAATTTACAGAAAGCTTTGCTTGTTAAGCGAAATTCTTGTTAAGAGGGTTACTCGTTAAGCGAGGTACCACTGTACTCACCTCCACCAGCCCTGCAGTCTCTGCCGCGGCTGTCACCTGCATCCGTCCCCCAGTGAATTTGAACAACGCATCTTCTTCACTAGGGGCCGGAAGCAGCGTCAGCAGGGCGTGGCCTGTGCTGGACACTGTCATTCAGCACCACAGACAGCTCCGGAAGAATCAGGTAAGGCGGGACTTTCCGTTCTCCGTGTGTTATTATGGGCATGTTCCACAAACACGGCACACGGGGAGCAAACCACCCCTTTAATACGTACGTGAAAAAACTGTTTGTTTTTTTTACGTACGTATTAAGGGGGCCTAAAGGGTACTTTACATGCTGCGACATCGCTAGTGATCTTTGTAGCGATGTGAAATTCTAGATCGCACATGCGTAAAATGACCTATGTGCGATCTCGAAAGATCGCACTTGCGATCTAGAATTTAATATCGCTAACGAGATCGCTAGTGATGTCGCAGCATGTAAAGTACCCTTAAGGCTGTGTGTTGAGTTATTTAGAAGGTACACCAATTTTATACTGTTATACAAGCTGTACACTGGCTACTTTACATTGTATGAAAGTGTCATATCTGCAGTGTTATCACATGAAAAGATAATAAATTATTACAAAAATGTGAGGGATGTACTTACTTTTGTGATATACATCAGTCTTGGTGTATCTAATATATGCAACATAATATAGTATAGTACGTTTAGATAGTATGGTGAGGAATCTACACTATATACACATCTCTAGACTATGTAGTATATATACGTGGTGTAGTTCTCAGTATCTGCTCTAAATGTATATACAGTGTGTCCACCCCATATCCTGTCTACCGCCATTAACATGAGAATGGCGGTAGCTATAGGCATAAAAGTGGTGTCTAGGTATAGTAAAATAGCCGTGTGCTATGCAATGAAACCACCTATAGCGTCACCAGTTGGAAAACAACGGAGTTAGCATTTTTATCTCGAAAATGGAACGAGATAGAGAAAAAAAGTGAATTACAAAGTTGTAGGGCATTATCAATTCAATACGAATCGACGAATCGACACCTTACATACAGAAATGCTATGATTAGAACGTGTACAACTCACAAGGCTGCGGACGTGAATCGATACCTCATGGAGACCTTCCTACAAGTCACTGGTTATGGTGGCTGTGTGGAGTGGCCTCCACGCTCACCTGACCTGACCCCATTGGACTTCTTTCTGTGAGGTCACATCAAACAGCAGGTGTATGCGACCCCTCCACCAACATTGCAGGACCTACAATGACGTATTACAGATGCTTGTGCAAACGTGTCACCCACCATATTGCACAACGTGCAGCAAGATACAGTATGCTGTCCAGAGTCCAAATGTGCATTGCAGCTGACGGTGGCCACTTTGAGCATCAAAGTTAAATGAACACCATATGCGTGACCAGCATTCAATGTTTTGGGGGGGACATGGGTTTTATATCATAGCATTTCTGTATGCAAGGTGTCGATTCGTATTGAATGGAGACAGGGCCTGTCTCAGTCAGAGGAAAATGAGCATGTGTCGCCATAACTGCTCAGAAGCAGAACACGCAGCTGCATCTCACAATCCCTCCTGACTGGACGCTGGGGATCATGTGATACATCATGTGACTCCACAGAACCAGGAACTTCCTCCTATTTAGCCCACAATTTGAGGTTTGCTCAGCGCTGACGAGTCTCTCAGTACCTCAGTATTGCTGGTGTCTGATCACCACACAGCTCTCCTCTCTGGTAGCAGGACATTGGGTACTAAACTTAGGCTTTAGCACATCAGAGATTAGTAGGCCCGAACCATCAATGTGGGGGCACTATTATATTTGTTTGTCGGCCTCCTGGATATTCCCTGAGTGAGTTTGAAGTGTAACCTCTGTTTTTAACTTTTATTTATTAAACCAATAGTACACATCATAATAAGCAACTGTGTAATGTATCTTATCAGACAAATGTGCTGCTTTATCTGTCAGAATCAAAATTCCCAATTCTGAGGTAAAATCTGTATTCAGTGAAGACCTTCCCATTACTGAGAGGAGATGAGAGCTGCTACTGATGAGATTCTATGTAGATAGCAGAGGAAGGAGGGAGGAGCTGTGCCTATAGCACTTCCCTTTGCCTCTAGCGTCTCTATTTGCCTCTAGCTCTTCCCTTAGTAATGGGAAAGTCTTCACTGAATACAGACTTTACCTCAGAATTGAGAATTTTGATAATGACTGATTCTGGAAGAGAAATAAACAAATTTGTCTGACAAGATATATTACAGAGTGGCTTATTTTCATGTTTAATATTGATTTATTAAATAAAAATTAAAACAACGGTGACAATTTAAACTCTGGGTGCATTTGTTCTCAGGGGAGATGAGCCTCCTCCAGAGATGTCGGGGAGCAGCCTCACCTCCTCTGCCTAATGAAGACATGAAGGCGTGTACGGGGATCTGAAGGAATAGCTTTTTGTGTAGCAGTTATTCAAGGCATTAGACATAATCAAGGCATTTGTAAAGCATTAAGGCCCCGTCACACTAAGCAACATCGCTAGCAACATCGCTGCTAACGAACAACTTTTGTGACGTTGCTAGCGATGTTGCTGTGTGTGACATCCAGCAACAACCTGGCCCCTGCTGTGAGGTCGTTGGTTGTTGCTGAGTGTCCTGGGCCATTTTTTAGTTGTTGCTGTCCTGCTGTGAAGCACAGATCGCTGTGTGTGACAGCGAGACAGCAACAACTAAATGTGCAGGCAGCAGGAGCCGGCTTCTGCGGAGGCTGGTAACCAATGTAAACATCGGGTAACCAAGAAGCCCTGTCCTTGGTTACCCGATATTTACCTTTGTTACCAGCCTCCGCCGCTCTCACTGTCAGTGCCGGCTCCTGCTCTGTGCACATGTAGCTGCAGCACACATCGGGTTAATTAACCCGATGTGTGCTGTAACTAGGAGAGCAAGGAGCCAGCGCTAAGCGGTGTGCGCTGCTCCCTGCTCTGTGCACATGTAGCTGCAGCACACATCGGGTAATTAACCCGATGTGTGCTGTAACTAGGAGAGCAGGGAGCCAGCGCTCAGTGTGCGCTGCTCCCTGCTCTCTGCACGTGTAGCTCCGTGCGGTGGTAACCAAGGTAAATATCGGGTTGGTTACCCGATATTTACCTTAGTTACCAAGCGCAGCATCTTCCACGCGGCGCTGGGGGCTTGTCACTGTTTGCTGGTGCGCTCACCAGCAACTCGTGTAGCGACGCTCCAGCGATCCCTGCCAGGTCAGGTTGCTGGTGGGATCGCTGGAGCGTCGCAGTGTGACATCTCACCAGCAACCTCCTAGCAACTTACCAGCGATCCCTATCGTTGTTGGGATCGCTGGTAAGTTGCTTAGTGTGACTGGACCTTTAGACATAAATGAAGAGGTAACCTTGAGGGATCTGTACTGGATACTTTAGGCCCTGTACACATTGTTTAATACATATGTCTGGGAAGGCTCCCATGGTGTTGTGCCCTATAGATACTCATACATATATTTTACATGTCTTCACCTGCATTGGCACGCTCAGTAGAAATAGGTTATGCCTGTGCACATCAATTCAACTAGGCCTAAAAGCACAATCCATTGGCCAGCATGGAATGAACATCTATGGACAACGTGTACTGATGTATACTCAACTGTTCTTTTGGCCTCCATCATGAAAACAGAGTCTATGGATATGTTGGAAGTATACACTGAGAGCTTTTCCAGTGCATACACCAAATGCACACTACGAATGCTACTCTATTTGTGGTCCCCAGATATATTAGCAAAACATATTCTACTTTTTTTTATATCATAAGCCTGAGAAATTCATTGAACTCACTATCCCCTCATTTTACTCATGGATATTGTAGATGTACTAAAAAATATTCATATGTCATTGCAAATAACATTTATCAATAGTTTTAATATGAAATATCTGCACTTACTTAATAGTTTGGAATAAAATAGTAAGAAAATAAAGAATCCTACAGTGGTGACCCATAATTATTTAATATTATGTCACCAGCAGTCGCACCTTTTCCTTCATTGCCACCTGGTGGCAGACAATGTGTTATACAGTATATAACTTACACTTTTTTTTTTTTACTCTTGCAAGATTTTCTTTCCATTTATTTGGACACTATAAACTGCTCTACATTGAAATTGCAACACAAAGAAGGATAAGTTTTGGAATTATGGAAATAACAGGAGGATTGATAGACATTTTGATAAAATACAAACAATGAAAAAAATGGAAACTAAATTTTCAAAATATCTCGATTTATTCAGAGCACCTTACAGAGAAGTTCACACACTTACAAACCCTGGCATGCTATCAATGGTCATTAATGGTTGTATACCAATATCAATAACTAAAAGTAGATATTGTTTTCAACCAAATATTTATACTACTTTTTATATATAAAACCATATACTTTATTATAACAATTGCACAAACATACATGGATTGTTTAAAATCAGGGAGGAAAGGAAGGATAATTGACCCTATTCCTTTTCCTACCTTACGACAGGGGTCGGCGTCCTAATAAGAGAGACGCCCCTGTTCCACGACGACTGACCCTAGGTAATCCCTCCCTGCGTATTCAAAGTGTACTCCCCTCAAGAATGAAACACCCCAACAGTAGTAACACCACAGTGAGGAAAAAGGGGGGGGTGCTCAGTCAGTAATGGCTAATTTGTCTGTATCACCAATATAACCACTAAGGATTGGGGGTTTAGGGTCAGGAGCTGTCATTTAGGTCTGTGTGCTCAGTATTAGATATAGAGAGTTAGATATTAATAATTCGCTATTCAAGAAATGCCCAAAATTATTTCTAGCCGTATCAAAGACTTCCCGACGCGTTTCGCCCTTTAAACAGTTGAGGGCTCATCAGGGGCTTTGTGACTGGGTCTTGAAGATTTTCTTTTTGGCAATTCTGAAACAACACAGAATAAAAACCCTCATTAGGCTCCAGGAGTAATTTCAATCATTTGAGTGTATGTTAGACCACTCATACTAACCCGTGTTAGTGGACTCCTTTTTTCATCACTTTAAAAGATGGTTGTGATGTGTGGGAGTATTGACTCATTGGAGTTATGTCCCAAAATGTGTAGGTTAAGGACATGTCCTACATGGATATAAATACCCAATGGTTAATGGTTGTTTAAGGTATATTCTGCCACGCTGAACCCACTTGGCCATGACAATCATCAAGATCCTCTGCTGGCAGTTCCCTTTGCAATTGACGACCATTGGTATCTCCGATGTGCTCAATGGGAAACAAGTCTGAATATGCTACAGGCCATGGTAGCATATTTAGGCAATGCATGCTATGCTACTCATAGTAGCATGAGCAACATATGTCCTAGAGTTGTCATGATGAGAAACGATTTCTTGGATACTTTGGAGAAATGGTCGTTCCACTGGTTCCATGTCCGAGCTCTCCGGGCCAGAGTGATATCGGTACTGATATCGCAGAGTGTAAAGTACCCTTTAAGGGTACTTTACACGCTGCGATATCAGTACCGATATCGCTAGCGAGCGTACCCGCCCCTGTCGGTTGTGCGTCACAGGCAAATTGCTGCCCGTGGCGCACAACATCGCTTACACCCGTCACACGGACTTACCTTCCCTGCGACGTCACTCTGGCCGGCGATCCGCCTCCTTTCTAAGGGGGCGGTTTGTGCGGCGTCACAGCGACGTCACATGGCAGCCGTCCAATAGCAGAGGAGGGGCGGAGATGAGCGGCCGGAACATGCTGCCCACCTCCTTCCTTCCTCATTGCCGGTGGGCGCAGGTAAGGAGATGTTCGTCGTTCCTGCGGTGTCACACATAGCGATGTGTGCTGCCGCAGGAACGACGAACAACATCGTACCTATATTTGTAAAAGGAGCGACGTGTCAACGAGAAACGATTTTTCACATTTTTGCGCTCGTTAATCGTCGCTCCTTGGTGTCACACGTTGCGATGTCGCTAACAGCGCCGGATGTGCGTCACTAACGACGTGACCCCGACGATCTATCGTTAGCGATGTCGCAGCATGTAAAGCACCCTTTAGTGTTTCTGGAATACCGTAAGTAGGACTGGTGTGACATTCTCTCATAAAGGCCTCTTCATGGTGTTGCCTACATGGTTTACATATGGAGAGGGGAGACAGGAATCGAGCAACAGAGGCTGAAATCGAGGTTTATCCTCTTCAGTGATGAGCTCCGCTTTTGTCTTGGATATGATAGCTGAAGTTTAACAAGAGAGCACATGGACAATGCCAAGAAGAAGGGAACTTCAAATTAGGGAATGTCATAACTGTCCTATTACCAGGATAACGGTGTGAGCTGGCATAATGTACAATAGCCAGATCCCTCTCATCTTTCCTCCAGGTATACATTAATTTGGTTGTAGAACCAGTGATTTGGCAATTCCTCCAAAGTGCCCAATGAGCCATTTTTCAATACGGCAAAGCCAAGCTGCATGTTGCTCACGTTATTGTAAACAGGCAAAAAAAGAGACTTGCATGCCAAAGCTTAAAACTACTAAAAAACAAACACAAAAAAATAAGAAAAATGTCTGAGATGTTTTGCATATGAAAATGGCCATTTCAATACCTGCCTAGTAGCCATGTCACAGCAATCTCATTGTACTGGGTCCTATTCTATTTTACTCCCTCTCCCTGGGTTATAAAACCTACATATATGGGTGAAGAGAGACCCGCCATTAAAGGATACAAACACCTGTGGCTAGTGGAGGAGGGGGGCCTGGAAGCACGGTCAGTCAAATGGATAATAATCCACCCACATTACAAACGGACACAAAAGAGAGTACTTTCAAGCGCTGGCATGCAAGTCTCTTTTTTGTCTGTTTTTAATGTGTGTGGAATATGTCCATTTGAATGACCGTGCTCCCAGACCCCCCTCCCCCATTATCCACAGGTATTTGTATCCTTTATTGGCGGGTCACTCTTCGCCCATATATGTAGGTTGTAAAACCCAGAGAGAGGTAGTCAAATAGAGTAGGAGTCAGTTCAATGAGATTGCCATGACATGGCTACTGGGCAGTTATTAAAATGGCCATTTTGATATGCAAAATATCAAAAAAATTGTGTCTACATTTTTTTGTTTTTTTGCTTTTTAGTAGTTAATGTTATTGTGAGCAGCCTGCATGGCCTATTGGTGTTGCCATGGCCTGAAGTGTCTCCAAACTTGTTCCCCATTGAGCACATCTAGTACATCATTGGTAACTTGCATTTGCAAAGGGAGCTGCCAGCGTTGGATCTTGATGATTTGCCCAAGTGCATTCAGCATGGCAGAACATTCCTCAGACAGCCACTAATAACCTCATTGTTAGCATGCCACTGTGTGTAAATACATGTATTACCGTGTGTAGCATTCATACTCAAAACTGAAAAAATGAGATGTTTTGAAAATCTTTTCCATTTTTTTCATCATTTACATATCATTAACATGTTTTTTCTTTGTGTTGTAATTTCAATGTTGTACAGTGTATCTTGTGAGAGTTTTTCTACCGAATCTTTTACGCTAATTTACGCATTTGTTCAAGTTGTTTCAAAATATAGTAATTTTATCAGTGGCAATGGTTTTATAATTATTGCCCTGATTGTTGTACAACAGAAACATATGGGTGCCTTATTAAAGACAAGTACTAGAAATCAAATAACCCTGCATGATATCTACGGCTCGGTAAATAAAAGCAGACTGTAAACTACAGGAGCTGAACATTTTTTTATTTGATGTAGTTATCACCAGGCTCAGAGATCTTTTACAGCTTGTAATCTTTCATAAATAATGTAAATTTATATTGCTCCCTCCAATTCCAGATGCAAATTGTCACAAGTGTCGTTTTCTTTGCTAATGAATAAAGATAGTAAATGTAATGTATCATAGAGAGGGCAATATAAAAGCTGTCACTGGGCCAGTCATTGGAAAGGTTGATGGTACCATGGATTTCTATACGAGTGTCACATTTCAGAATAATTTCAACAACATACAGACACTCAGCTAATCCTCTACAGTATGTGAATAATCAGCTTCCTTATCACTACACTAATAAGGCTTTGTGCGCACACTGCGGTTTTTTTTTTTACCACAAAGATGCAGTGTTTTTATCTTGTGTTGACCACAAAGATGCAGCGTTTTTATCTTTGTAGTGACTATTTTGAGCAGCATTTTTGGCTTAAAAAAAACGCAGGAGTCCTCCACCTGTCAGACCTCTACTCAAGTGAGCCACAGGCTTAGCGCTGACGTCACTCAGGGGATGTGCGATGACATCGAACATCACCTGACTGAAGTCACAGCTGATCTCACAGCTCACTTCAGCCACGGCCTGATATGCGGTCACAAGTGGAGGACTACAGTCAGGTGATGTGCAGTGATAGCTGGAGTCCTCTACCTGTTACTGCATATCAGGTCGCGGCTGAAGTGAGCGCGAGATCAGCGGGGACTTCAGTCAGGTGATGTGCGGTGACAGCTGAAGTCACTGGTGATCCCACGCAGCTCACTTTACTTGCGGCCTGACCCACAGAGAGCAGTCGTGTACAATATAGCCGCTCTCTGTGATTGTCAGATGTAGCAGAGCTGGATGCGTTGTGGCACCTCGTGTGGATTACGTCGGACCTGGAGAGGTGTTTTAGGGGTTAATAAAGTGGTGAAAGAGGGGGCTTTTTTGTGTTTTATTTCAAATAAAGGATTTTTTGGGCGGCTGCTGGCTGATATTCTTAGGCTTGGGAGGCTCCCAATAATGTGGTCTCCCCAGCCTGAGAATACCAGCCCCCAGCTGTGAGACTTTATCTTGGCTGGTTATCAAAATTG
Organism: Anomaloglossus baeobatrachus; assembly: GCF_048569485.1. NCBI lineage: Eukaryota > Metazoa > Chordata > Amphibia > Anura > Aromobatidae > Anomaloglossus > Anomaloglossus baeobatrachus. The sequence continues at coordinate 626,065,053 of NC_134354.1, forward strand.
GGGGGGGGCGCACACTGGTTTTTTTTTAAATTATTTAATTTACTGTACGATATAGACCCGCCTACCGGCATCTGTGATTGGCTGTAGTCAGACAGCTGTAACTCAGCGTGGGGGCGGGTCTACCTGCAACCAATCACAGCCACCGGTGTGCAGTGAATATGTTATGAGCCTAATGAGTGGCCGGTTCTGGAAGATGAAAGAGCTGCCACGGGAGCAGTGTGACAACCGACTGATGATCGGTTAGTATGTAGCGCTTGCTCCTACACCTTTGCACCCGATTCTGGTCCCCACAGACTTTATATGGGGAGCTGTATCTGGCCAAATACCAGCCCTCCCAATACACAGGGACAAAGCGCAAAAAGAATTGACATGCTGCATTCTTGAGTTCTCCACAAAAATGCTGCTAAAAGAAAATGCACTGTACGGACAGCAAAAATAAAATCTCATAGACTTTGCTGGGGAAGGAGATTCATGCAGTTTTTAGAACAAAAACACACCCAAAAATCACGCAAAAACACTGCAAAAAACGCAGCGCGCATTTTCCACAGCTATTAGTAAGATACATATAGGTAATTCTATATTATACAGATGAATTTATTTCTGGGCATTAAAGGGTTTTTAGCCTAGTAAAATTAGCTGCAGAATCATTGCAACATTGGGTCTAGCGCTGACCCTTATTCTATTGTTAGCTATTAGTAAGAGCCTATGCACACGGACACTGCAGCAGTCCATGAAGGCCATGCTGCTCCTCAATACTGGGACCACTGCACACTGCAAAACCAGGCCGCAGCCGATATTAGAGGGTATCCATCAAAAAGGACCATAAAGGTGAAAAAACCCAATTAAAATGTAACTTTTAATATTATCATTAAAAGGTCATGTGACCAACTACACACAAAAACAATAGTAGTATGGTACAGCAGGTATAATGTCACATGCCAGGAGGGAGAAAAACAACACACTGGCCCTAAGTAGGCCCTAGTAACCTCTCCCTACCTAGCAATGGAGGGTATGACGCCGTAGGGTTGTGGCGCCTCCATTCACCGACGGGAAGCCCTAAATAGCCCTGTCAGACCCTACATAAATTATACACCAAAATTACAAATTAACAATAGCTCATCATCATCAGATAAGTTACCATCTGTTCTCCTACTGTTGCATTTGCGATGGGATGACCTTTTAATGATAATATTAAAAGTTAAATTTTAATTGGGTTTTTTCACCTTTATGGTCCTTTTTGACCACTGTACACTGCCGTATCAAGCGAAGTACCGTATGTCAGAACATATTCTGTCCAACAGGCTTTTAGGCCAAAGAATAGCTCTGCATGCAAAGTCAAATGGAGAATGCCATCATTTTTTCTTGGTGGAATCATGTGGATTCAGAATAAATATCCCTATGAAATAAGAAATATACAAATACACTAAAGTCTCATTGTACATCTAAACAATCACTATTACTTCTATGTACCAAACAGATGTAATACTGCAGTGTGCAGGCATCCTTAGACGAGGTTCACACATTGCAAATTTGGAATGGATTTTAATTGTGCATAAAATCTTCAGCATTTTAGAGTATCTATCAAAATCTTATATAGAATTAATAATAGTAGATAATTACATCAATAGACAGTAAAGACTGGTGATAAGATAGATTGGTATTGATCTGAATGTTAATCCATCAGCAGATTGGGGTTTTTCTACCACTGTTCCAATGGAGCACAGTGCGCATGCCCATTTTTAAGCTCCATTCATTCTTTATGGGTTTGCTGAGGACAGCCCCATAGAGAATGAATGGAGTAGACAAACATGAGAACTGCCGCTCCAATCTTAGGTTAGTTTCACACTTGCGTTGGGCGAAATCCGCTGGGTCCGTTGCTGCGTCGTTTTGATGCATCCGTTATTTTTGTGGTGTCAACTGATGCAACGGATCCGTTATTTCACAGTAATCTGTTAGCTGATTCCTGTGAAATAACAGACCGTTGCATCCGTTTGGCGTCCGTTAGGCGTCCGTCTAATGGAATGCGTCGGCTCTGTTTTTTTTTCTTTTTTCATTTTTTTCATTCTGGGCATGCTCAGTAGAAATTTGCGGAATCCAGCAGCGGATTCCGTTGTTAAGCACGTAGCAACGGAATCCGCTACCATAGGGAACCATTATAAATTTTAATGGAAGCAACGGAATCCGCTGGTCGGCGTCATTTTGACGCAAGCATTTAACGTTACATTCATCGTTGCTTCCACTCAGCGGAAGCAACAGAGCGTCGGCCAACGGAAGCAACGCAGGTACTTTTGGCACAATCCGTCATCAATGCAAGTCTATGGGAAACAGTGGAATCCGTTAACGGATTCCGCTGTTTCCCAAGACAGCGGATTGCACCGAAACAAAAATAACGCAAGTGTGAAAGTACCCTAAAAGGGATAAAAATACTCCACTCTGATAACTATAGGGGTACCAGTGGCCGTACCGCCATGATCTATATGTTGTATTGTGTGAATATCAGATCTTCACCAAACAACTCCTTTAATTGTGTAAGAAGATAACATCACTTCCTAATTAGTTGCGCTCTCAGCAGTTGTCTCTCCCACTCAAATTTTGTTGTAGTTCTCTCTAAGAATTAGCATGGGTATGTCTAAGGGCGGAAATACCATTGGTGCAACCTATGTGGCTGCACAGGGGCCCAATTGGTAAGGCGGCCCATTACTACTTACAAAGCAGGTGCAATTTTGTATTTTTATGAGCTTTTGCGCTGCAAAGAGCCCATATACTCTTCTTGCTCCGAGGGCTCTTTTGTGTCTGTGTCCACCAGTGGGTATGACAGTCATGAAAATAACATACAGGGAGGTCAATATATTTTAGATTACCTAGAACAAGGCTGAAAAGGTTATTCAGAACTTTAAACATGGAGATTTTTGGATAGTGCTTGTAAAAACAAGCACTTTTGTGGTGTACTGCTTGAAATTTACAATCATTCATGAGATATGCACACTTTTCTTTTTCTTACAGCTTGTATCAGAAAACAACCACGGCAGCTGTTTGGCTTGTAAGCAGTGTGCTGAAGCTCTCCGGGATTACGAGGTAACTGCATTCGAGTGAGGCTGGTCACATTAGAAACAATGCTGACAAGCGCAATAAAAAACAGCTTGTAAGTGCACTGTGCATGTTCTGCTCTCCAGCAGCAGAGGTCTATCTCCAAAGCAACAAACTAAACAAAACAGTTTATAATTCAAGAATGGATGAAAATTTTTATTAGCAATAAATTGCAAAATGTCTTGTATTTACAAGCACTATCCAACAATATCCATTTATGAAGGTGTGAATGACATATTAAATGTATTTTTTTTTTATGTTTATTCATTTCACAACAAAACAGCAGGATTACTTCGCTTTTTTTTTTTTAGCACAATTTGATCCAAGACCTATATACCTTCCAAGAATACTGATTCTGATATAAAGCATTAATAAGTCTTTATTGACATGGTTGGTAATACTGCCTTTTGTGGTTTTGGATCAGTAACATAGCTAGTTATTCAACAATAGCCAGCAGATGGCAGCATAATTTTCCATCCGAGTGCAGGATAGGTGATTAAAGGGAATCTGTTAGCAGGTTTTTGCTATGCAATTTGAAGACAGCATGCTGCAAGGGTTAACAGAGAGAATTCAAGGATGCCTGTCATGTCACAATCCAATCTGTAGTTTATTTTCTATGTTTAAGCAGCAGGACTTATCATTGCTCATACCACAAAGTCACATACACGGCAGTCCGGCACACCCCTTCTCTGACTGTACATGGACAGTAAGGTGCCAGTCTCTATTAAGAGCCTGGTGTGGGCAGGTCGGCTCCTTGGGATCAGTTACATGACTAAATCTAATCTGATTGTGCTAGAACGGCTTCACCCAGTAATCTAAGTGATACATCATTGGATTCAGGATCTCTGCCTACATCATGCTGATCTCAGATGAGGTAGCAAAAATTTGTTGACAGATTCCCTTTAAAACATTACGCTAGTGTTTTTTTTTTATTTTACTTTTGGAGTGGTGCATTAACACTGGAGTCACACTTGAGATTAACTCATGTGTGACTCGCATGAATCTTGCATCGCTTCACCCAGCACAGCCTGCTACTCTCTGGACAGGAGCATCTCAGCTCCAAAGAAATACATGAAGCTGATCTGCTCCTGTCCAGAGATGTCGGGTGATGCAATGCGAGACTCGCATGAGTCACGGGTGGGTCAATCGCAAGTGTAACTCCAGCCTTAGTCTAAGTTCCAAGCCTCCTGTCTTATAATTACCCACTGTCATTTTCCCTGCTGCTGGTTATACCCAGCTCTGGCCTGGTCATGTCAGGGGTTAACTTCCCTTGCCTCGTTCTGGATCCCAGGACACTATAAATTGTCTCTCTACCTATGGCTCAGTGCCAGTGATATTTCTGCCTTGCATCTTGTATACTGGTTCTGGTGAGTGTTCCCGATCTGTTCTGCCTCCCTGCTACTATGTCCTGACTTTGACCCTCCCCCGTTCATCTGCTTGTCCCGGTCCCTGACTTCTCGCTCCTGTGTGTTGTTTGTGTTTCCCTCTGTATACCTGATCTCCCGACTTCCGACTCAGTTCTGTTTTCTGACTTTAATATTGATCCTCCCTTTGCAGTAACTCTACTTTCCTGGCTAGACCCTGACTGTTTGACTACTTTAGTGCCCCCTAGTGGTGTTAACTGCCTGCTGAAGTTACTGTACTTCAGCTGCCTTTCCGTTATAGTGTTTTTGTCTCTCCTTCACTACTCTGCTGCCACCTAGTGGGGATTAAACTGTACTACGTCTTACTAGCTTTTGAACAGCGTGACACCCACCTTGGTTTTCATATTCTATCACCACCACTCCTGTTGGGATCCTGCATGTTGTTTCTTCTATGTAAGTCTATGATAGCCTCGTTCCGGCTCTTTGCAAAAACTTGCATTGAGAGCTTGTGACGCAACTTTTGACCATTCAGAAGTTGCGGTGACGAGATGGTGTCGTGGGACTGGAGCATTGTTGGTAAAAAGTAACGACATTGGAGGGTGATTATATGTTTTTATGTATAATCTAATTGTCAGGGACCTTAGATGAAAAGCACAACTCCAGCACTGATAAAAAACACGCTGAAGTGGTGTTTTTAAGGGGACTTTTCTATGGACTAGACACTTAGCAAGTTGTACTGCCCTTTGATGATCTCCCCCAGCTCAGTGGGGTCACTGATCACTTATGCTGGCGACTTTCTTCACATTGACAGAGAAGCTTCTTCTTTTGTTCTGCTCTGTGGATGAGGCGTCACTGCCAACATCATGTTGATTGACAACTGGCTTCACACATTTAGGCGGCGAGAAGCTGGCTGCATGTGTGTACATGATACACTGAGCACCTGTACTTCGTTAAACAGTCATTCTGTGCTAACAAAGTCCCTTTAATGGATAATTACAACAGCTATACATAATTTAATTTATCATAAATTTTAATTTCATAAATCTAATTATCACCACTGTGAATCTTAAGGCAAGGGGTACATGACGACAGCAATTCTCGTAATTACCACATTAGAATTCTAGTTTTACTGTAAATAAAACAGGCAAGTGGCAGATAAGTTGCAAGTCACCTGCGACCTACATTGAAGTCCATGACGGGTGTGTCACATGAGATTTGTGACACGCATTTAGAAACATGTGTGACCTTGTGTTGCAGTAAGTCACAGGCGGAATGTCACATCATAGGTAATTATCACATCCAATGTTGCAATGTGTCGATTTGAGTGTCACGCGACACATTACGCCGTGTAGCCTAGCCTTATCCACCATACACCTCATTATGACTTGAATGTTTTCTCTTTTCAAGAAATGGCAGAAGCAGCATCTTCTTTAACGGAAGTAACAAAACAGGTGGCTCAACAACAACAAAGTGAAGCTTCTGAAATACTGAAATGCAGGCAAGCCGACAGCCAATGTCAAGTGAGTAATCACACTTATATGAAGTAAACATTCTTTAATTAAAGGGTTATTCTCATCTGAAAATGTCTAGCATATCCTAAGAGGGATATGGCACCAATGTACCAGATGTGACAACACCTATAAGTTCATTAAAGGTGTGAAAGAAGTAGAAAAGTTTGAAGACAGCAGGAAACAAACAAACAAAAAACTATACTACTCACTTGTTTAGTCAGCTGTTGCTGTAGCATTTAGGCCCCCTTCACACGCACGTGCCTCCGGTACGTGCTAGGTCCGTTTCCGCATGTAACGGAGACACGGCACTCGTATATCCATTAAAATCAACCATTGGCCCGTGCCTCCGTGTGGAGCAGACGTGTGCCGTGTGCTCCATACGGAGGCATGTCCGTTTTTCTCTGGCAGCACGGGTGGCACACGGCCCGCACCCGTACCACACGGATGTAGTGTGGATACGGTCCCACGTGGCATGTGCCGGAGAAACACACGTGTCATTGTTAAAATAAAAAAACTCATTCTCACCTCCACCAGCCCTGCAGTCTCTGCCGCGGCTGTCACCTGTATCCGTCCCCCAGTGAATTAACAACGCATTTTCACTGGGGGCCGGAAGCAGCGTAAGCGGGACGTGGCCTTCGCCGGACACTGTCATTCCGCACCACAGACAGCTCCGGAAGAGTCAGGTAAGGCGGGACTTTCCGTTCTCCGTGTGTTATTACGTATAACACATGGAGAACACACATGTGCCACAAACACGGAACATGGGGAGCAATCCACCCCTTTAATACGTACGTGAAAAAAACTGTTTTTTTCACGTGCGTGTGAAGGGGGCCTAATGTTGTGTTCATGCTTGTTGCCCTGCTGTGCTATTTTATACAAATAACGACTGCTATAACATGCAAAAGCAGCCTAAAGCCTCATTCGCACATCTGTGTGACACGTATGTTTTTATCTGCAAATTGGGATTCTGATCTGGCTTATATATCCTGAGTCATATTGCAAAGGATTGTTGAAAATCCACTTGTGACTTTTAGGATCGCTACTTCCAATAGGTGGCGCTGTGCTAGAGTTTGTCTCCTTTACTGGAGAGACAATTTGAATATTTCCCAGAGGGGCATTGCAGCTATAAGTCCCCTTACCTGGCAGCCAGACTGGCTTGCAAAGTCTCCTTAAGGAGAATAGTGTTCCCCCGTGGTCCCCACATAGCTTTCTCATGAGCCAGATCAGACACCCCCATACTTTGCACTGACGAGGGGCAAGCACCCCGAAACACCGTGTCTGCAAATTGGGATTCTGATCTGGCTTATATATCCTGAGTCATATTGCAAAGGATTGTTGAAAATCCACTTGTGACTTTTAGGATCGCTACTTCCAATAGGTGGCGCTGTGCTAGAGTTTGTCTCCTTTACTGGAGAGACAATTTGAATATTTCCCAGAGGGGCATTGCAGCTATAAGTCCCCTTACCTGGCAGCCAGACTGGCTTGCAAAGTCTCCTTAAGGAGAATAGTGTTCCCCCGTGGTCCCCACATAGCTTTCTCATGAGCCAGATCAGACATCCCCATACTTTGCACTGACGAGGGGCAAGCACCCCGAAACACCGTGTCTGCAAATTCGGATTCTCATCTGGCTTATATATCCTGAGTCATATTGCAAAGGATTGTTGAAAATCCACTTGTGACTTTTAGGATCGCTACTTCCAATAGGTGGCGCTGCGCTAGAGTTTGTCTCCTTTACTGGAGAGACAATTTGTTTTTATCTGTTATTTTTTCCATGAATTCTACACTAACCCATTATAATCTATGGTTCTGTCCATACAAAACACAGAGACATGTCCGTTTTTTCCTATATCATGGATAAAAAGGGTTAGTGCAAGTGTATGGGTCCGTGAAAAACACATCTAGCAAACGGATGTTATCTGTGTACAATCCGTGTGCTGGCCATATTTAAAGACTCTAAAGGCTACTTTACACACTGTGATATCGGTCCCGATATCGCTAGTGTGGGTACCCGCCCCCATCTGTTGCGCGACACGGGCATATCGCTGCCCGTGCCGCACAACATCGCCCAGAGCCGTCACACTACTTACCTGTCCGGCGACGTCGCTGTGACGGGCGAACCGCCTCCTCTCTAAGGGGGCGGTCCATGCGGCGTCACAGCGACGTCACTGAAACGTCACTGAACCGCCGCCCAATCGCAGCGGAGGGGCGGAGATAAGCGGGACGTAACATCCTGCCCACCTCCTTCCTTCCGCATAGCGGCCGGGAGGCAGGTAGGGAGAGCTTCCTCGCTCCTGCGGCGTCACACGCAGCGATGTGTGCTGCCGCAGGAACGAGGAACAACCTCGTTACTGCTGAAGTAACGATAATTGGGAATGGACCCCCGTGTCGCCGATTAGCGATTTTTCACTGTTTTGCAACGATGCAAAATCGCTAATCGATGTCACACGCAACGGCATCGCTAATGCGGCCGGATGTGCGTCACGAATTCCGTGACCCCAACGACTCCGCATTAGCGATGTCGTAGCGTGTAAAGCCCGCTTTACACCAGGTTTTTGCTACCCCATTTGAGAGCAGCATAATGTAGAGACAAAGACCCTGATTCTAGTGATGTGTCGCTTGCTGAGCTGTTTGCTGTTATTTTGATAAAATCACTGTTTTCTCTGCTGCAGGTGTAGCAGTTATTTGAATGTAGAGCATGGTTATAACAAGCTCCTGCAGCTGCTGGACTACATGGCAGCACACCAAGTAGTCATTTAATGATAATCTCCTGCTAATTAAACAGTGATTTTATCAAAACTACACTAAGCAGCCCAGTAAGTGACACATCATTGGAATCAGGGTCTCTGTTTCTACATTATGCTGCTCTCAGATTAGGTGGCAAAAACCTGGTGACAGATTCCCTTTAACAATGCAAAGTATTGGAGAGGCTTTGTAATTTATTTATTACTTTATCTATCTGTGATGACACATGGTAAAAACAGGTACATGGATGTCACACCGATCCAAAACACTGCTGACACGGACGTGTAAATGAGGCCTAAGGCCTTGTGCGCACACTGCGTTTTTTGCCGAGTTTTTGCTCGCTTTGTTTGGGTGCAGTTTTGATCCCAGAACTGCAAGCATTTCCTTCCCCAGAAAAGTCTGAGATTTGAGATTTCAGTTTTTCTTTTTTTTTTTTTTTTTGTGGTGACCACAAAGATGCAGCATGTCAATTCTTGCTGTGTTTTTGAGCCCTTCCAGGCAATAGATTTGACTTAAACATAACACACTGGGCAAAAACGCGGTAAAAAACAAAGTAATACGCGGCAAAAAATGCATGCTGTGGGTGCGTTTTTTTGGAACAAGTTATCTCCTACATAAATTTAACTTTCACTATTTAGCATATGATTAATTATGCAAATTCTTGTCATATCACTACATTGTTACTGTTTTGCTCCTAAAAATCTAAATTTTAATTTTTATCATTTTGTTAATATTTTTGAAATCCACCATTAGCTTTCAACACTGCCTGAATCCTTTTGGCCATACTGTTGATCACATTCAAGCATATCTTGACCGAACTCTTATACCAGGTCTCTTTCACATGGTTACAAACTTGTTGCATACTGGTTGACTCACTTAGGTATTTATAAAGCTTTTTCTTTAACTTTTCCCACAAGTGTTAAATTGGGTTGAGGTCTGGAGACTGTGGGGGCCAATCCAGCACATCTACGTCATTGTCATTAAACCATTTCTGTGCCAGTCTTAATGTATGCTTCGGGTCGTTGTCCTGCTAGAACACTATGTCGTCCTTTTCATACTCATAGTACTCGATTGTACAAAGCAACTCAAGTTGTAAAATACTCACATTTAAGTCAGCATTGAGACCACCTTCAATCCTTGTCAAGTATCCAACACCCTTGGCTGTGAAAAAAACCATATCATAAAACTTCCTCCACTGGACTTGACAGTTCCTTCAATTTCCGATATGTTAGCCTGTTTTTCCTTTGTTTCTTCCAGACCTATTTACACCAATCAGAGCCTAGTCTCTTGACTTTTGTCTTATCACTCCAAATCACCTGTTTCCAATCTTCTATTGTCCACTTTTCAAACTTCTTTGCAAACTCAAGCTGATGCTTCTTATGATGATTATGAAGGATAGGCTTCTTTGACATGTGTAACATGTTTTGCATAGTACTTGCGTAGAAGTCTGTGATCTCACTATTTCGAAGAATATGAGCCACCTCCAGAAGCGAACCGGGCCACCAGGGTGCCGGGGGATCCCCCGGTAGGCTCTGGGTCCTTAGAGGCCCCCCCATACTTCACATAGGGCCCCAGGTTGGTAACTGTGGACTAGACTAGGGCAGGGGGCTTGGGGTGGCTGCACCAGCGGCAGTGAAGGGGCTTCGGGCAGCTCCGCCAGCGGCAGTGACGGGGCCCTGGGTAGCTCCGCCAGTGGCAGTGACGGGACCGAAGGCGGCTCCGCCAGCGGCTGTTGCTGGGCCGTTTGTTTCTATGTCGGCCAGGGCTGCACTTCTAGTGTTCGTGTGCTGCCCGGCCATCTCATAGTTAACAGACGCTGCTGCGTCTGCTAACTGTGACATCAGGCAGCGTGCCCAGCACTGCTGCTTCCTGTCGGAGAGGATCATCAATGCAGCCTGCGGTCGCTCTGGACTGGAGACAATCCAGGGGAAGGTAAGAACTGATCTAATATGTGTGTGTATGTGTTTGTGTATATGTATGTCTATTTATATGACTTTTTTTGTATAAAAACAGAATAATCTGTGCACATGTCTGTATGTATCATAGTATCATAGTATCATAGTTTTTAAGGTTGAAGGGAGACTCTAAAGGCCCCGTCACACTAAGCAACATCGCTAGCAACATCGCTGCTAACGAACAACTTTTGTGACGTTGCTAGCGATGTTGCTGTGTGTGACATCCAGCAACAACCCGGCCCCTGCTGTGAGGTCGTTGGTTGTTGCTGAATGTCCTGGGCCATTTTTTAGTTGTTGCTGTCCCGCTGTGAAGCACAGATCGCTGTGTGTGACAGCGAGACAGCAACAACTAAATGTGCAGGCAGCAGGAGCCGGCTTCTGCGGAGGCTGGTAACCACAGTAAACATCGGGTAACCAAGAAGCCCTCTCCTTGGTTACTCGATATTTACCTTTGTTACCAGCCTCCGCCGCTCTCACTGTCAGTGCCGGCTCCTGCTCTGTGCACATGTAGCTGCAGCACACATCGGGTTAATTAACCCGATGTGTGCTGTAACTAGGAGAGCAAGGAGCCAGCGCTCAGTGTGCGCTGCTCCCTGCTCTGTGCACATGTAGCTGCAGCACACATCGGGTTAATTACCCGATGTGTGCTGTAACTAGGAGAGCAGGGAGCCAGCGCTCAGTGTGCGCTGCTCCCTGTTCTCTGCACGTGTAGCTCCGTGCGGTGGTAACCAAGGTAAATATCGGGTTGGTTACCCGATATTTACCTTAGTTACCAAGCGCAGCATCTTCCACGCGGCGCTGGGGGCTGGTCACTGGTTGCTGGTGAGCTCACCAGCAACTCGTGTAGCGACGCTCCAGCGATCCCTGCCAGGTCAGGTTGCTGGTGGGATCGCTGGAGCGTCGCAGTGTGACATCTCACCAGCAACCTCCTAGCAACTTACCAGCGATCCCTATCGTTGTTGGGATCGCTGGAAAGTTGCTTAGTGTGACTGGACCTTAAGTCCATCTAGTTCAACCCGTAGCCTAACATGTTGATCCAGAGGAAGGCAAAAAAACCCCAATGTGGCAAACAAGTTCCAATGGGGAAAAAATTTCCTTCCTGACTCCACATCCGGCAATCAGACTAGTTCCCTGGATCAACACCCTGTCATAAAATCTAATATACATAACTGGTAATATTAAATTTTTCAAGAAAGGCATCCAGGCTCTGCTTAAATGTTAGTAGTGAATAACTCATTACAACATCATGCGGCAGAGAGTTCCATAGTCTCACTGCTCGTACAGTAAAGAATCCTCGTCTGTGATTATGATTAAACCTTCTTTCCTCAAGACGTAGCGGATGCCCCCGTGTTCCAGTCGCAGGCCTAGGTGTAAAAAGATCTTTGGAAAGGTCTCTGTACTGTCCCCTCATATATTTATACATTGTGATTAGATCCCCCCTAAGCCTTCGTTTTTCCAAACTAAATAACCCCAAGTTTAATAACCTGTCTTGGTATTGCAGCCCACCCATTCCTCTAATAATCTTGGTCGCTCTTCTCTGCACCCTCTCCAGTTCAGCTATGTCCTTCTTATATATCGGTGACCAGAATTGTACACAGTATTCTAAGTGCGGTCGCACTAGTGACTTGTACAGAGGTAGAACTATATTTTTTTCATGAACACTTATACCTCTTTTAATACATCCCATTATTTTATTAGCCCTGGCAGCAGTTGCCTGACACTGTCCACTAAAGTGAAGTTTACCATCCACCCATACACCCAAGTCTTTTTCTATGTCTGTTTTACCCAGTGTTCTACAATTAAGTACATAATTATAAATGTTATTTCCTCTACCCAAGTGCATGACCTTACATTTATCTACATTAAACTTCAATTGCCACTTCTCAGCCCAATCCTCCAATTTACATAAATCTCCCTGTAATATAAAATTATCCTCCTCTGTATTGATTACCCTGCAGAGTTTAGTATCATCTGCAAATATTGAAATTCTACTCCGCATGCCCCCAGCAAGGTCATTTATAAATATGTTGAAAAGAAGCGGGCCCAATACTGACCCCTCTGGTACCCCACTATGAACTGAGACCCAGTCCGAGTACGTACCATTAATAACCACCCTTTGTTTCCTATCACTGAGCCAGTTTTTAACACAGTTACACATATTTTCCCCTATCCCCATTATTCTCATTTTATGTACCAACCTTTTGTGTGGCACCGTATCAAAAGCTTTTGAAAAGTCCATATACACAACATCCACTGCATTTCCCTGGTCCAGGCTTGAACTTACCTCTTCATAGAAGCTGATCAAATTAGTTTGACAGGATCGATCCCTCATAAACCCATGTTGATACTCTGTCATAAGGTTATTTTTCTTGAGATACTCCAGTATAGCATCTCTCAAGAAACCCTCAAGGATTTTACCAACCGTAGAGGTTAAACTTACCGGCCTATAATTTCCCGGCTCAGTTTTTGTCCCCTTTTTGAATATTGGCACCACATTTGCTATGCGCCAGTCCTGCGGTACCGACCCTGTTATTAAGGAATCTGAGAAGATTAAAAATAATGGTCTATCCATTGGTCTATCCAATGGTCTATCCATCTAGCCATGTATGTATGTGTGTATGTGTGTACATTAGAGCATGTGCCTGTGTGTCTATGTATTTGTACTTGTCTGTACATGGGCCTGACTGCATTCTGTTTGCATGTATGTGCCTATGTGTGTGTGCATGCTTGTGCCTCTGTGTATTTGTGCTTGTCTGTGCATGGGCCTGACTGTTCATGTATGTGGCTACATGTGTGTGTATGCTTGTGCCTGTGTGTCTGTACTAGTGTTCATTCTTGTTCATGTATTTGCCTGGGTGCATGTCTACATGTGTGTTTGTGTGCATGCATGTGCCTGGCTGCGTTTTTCTGCATGTTTGTATGTGTATATGTGACTGTTTGTGTATTTATATATGTGTGCATGTCTGCATTCATGTGCATGTCTGTGTGAACGTGTGCATGTGTCAGTGTGTGCATGTCTGTGTGCCTACATCACATCTTTTAACATGACTGCTATGTGCCACGCTGTGACGTTTGTGCATGGCCTCAGATGGGTGGGATGGGCATTTGACTGCCACAAGAGGACGCCGGGCGAGCGCAGGAAGGTGAGAAGAATCTTTTTGTTCTTCCTTCTGTGAATGAACAGGGTAGTGGATAAAGGAGCCCAGGATGGAGCCGTTTAGGGGCCTGAGATGGGGGAACATAGTGGCCCAAGATGGGTGAACGTAGGGGTCTTAGATGGGAAACATTATTAAATAAAGGGGCCCAGGAAGGGAGACATTATTAAATAAAGGGGGACAGGATGGGAGACATTATTAAATAAAGGGGACCAGGATGGGAGACATTATTAAATAAAGGGAGCCAGGATGGGATACATAATTAAATAAAGGCGGCCAGGATGAGGGACATAATTACTATATGGGGCCAGAACGAGGAACATACATTGTTGGTTTATGTTGGCAAATGGTGTACATAATTACTGCAGGGGCAAATTAGGGGAGATTATTACTGCTGTAATACAATTTTATTTTGAGGATATGTCTTCCATGGGGGAACAAAAGTCTGACGTGGTGTAGAAATTGGGGAAAAAGTGTAGAATGTGCCCTGGGAGGGATCAGCTATGAGTGACTGTGTGTTATTGTGACGCCCTGGCAAAACCAGGTAGTCACAAATAGGCCCCCGCATAACACCTTCCCTCACTAGGAAACACACAGTCAACCAGAAACCCTAGTCACCCCCTTAGGGAAAGATAGACACACCAGTGGGCTTGACCAGGCAGTTGGGACACGCCCACCCAGGGGTCTAGACAGCCCGGGGCGGGAAAACAAGTAGTGAAGCTTAGAGTTCAGTTTGGAGAGGAGTGTGGGCTGGAGCTAAGTGTAGCTCCAGCAGGAAAGTTCAAGTTGAACGGTACCAGGGTAGGAGCCCTGGTGCCACTGGCTAGGAGACAGACGGTGGTCTCTGTCAGCAAGAGACGGGAAGACGGCTCGGCAGAACCGAGGTGGACCGGGACAGGGTTGTAGCCCGCCGGTACCGACACGGGGACCTGACCCGGAAACCGTAGCACAAAGGGGGGGTACTCGGACCCTGAAGCCAGAACCGGAAACAAGCGGACTGGTTAATTCACCGATTGAGGCCAGGACTAGAGGTTCTGTCCCACCCAAAGTCCCTCATAAAAGACAACAGCCCACCGCTAGGGATAAGAGGTCACCGCCAGGGCCCATAGATCCCATGGGCCAGCGTCTGCGGGCAGGGCTCCTTAGGCCACATCCAGCCGGGAGCGGACTCCTGAGTTCCAGACCAGGCAGTCCACCATACACAAAGTCAGTGCAGAGGAAAAGAACAGACATCACCAGCCTGAGTGGGGGACCTGAATGCAACTGGCTGCGGCGGCCAGCCACCAGCACCTTGGTTTACCAGAGACTTGTGTGAATTATTGACTGTGAGTAAACACGCATTCCCCTGCCATCGCGATACCCTGCACAAAAGCCACTGGGTCCCGGGGCCACCATCCCTACCCACGGAGGGGTTAACAACTTGCTGTCGCTACAGCTCCCCCGGGTGCCCCATAATAGCAGCGGTGGTGTCCCAACTCACCACACACCGTGGGTGTTGTCACGAACTTAATACAGCCTAGCCCGTACTTCTACGTCCCCCCATTTATTCGGCGTGTCTGCGAGACCCCCGGGTCCGGAGACCCTCGAGCCACCACCCCCAGAAGGCTCGGACCCGAGCAGCCCCGGCTGCTGGCACGGGGCCGGCATATTATTTTCTGCAGAGTCGCGTCATGGCAGGAAGAAGTGATGGCGGTCAGCACCAGATGGAAAGCGAATATGAATAATTTCAACTAGAGACATCACTGGTAAGACAGTGTATTACATGTGTACACACACACACACACACACACACACACTATACACTATACACAGAGCTCCTGTGTATAATGTCAACGGTGATCACTGTATTACCTGTACACTGACACTATATACAGAGCTCCTGTGTATAATGACACTGATGGTAATATTAGTGTTATTAGTAATGTGGTTTTTATTCATGATCATTATTGTAGTATTCGGTTACTATGTGATCTGGTCATGCAGGGGCTGTTGGTATTTGACCCTTGTATGTGGTTGTATTCGGTCCCCATGTGGTGGTAATATGTGATCTGGTCACGGTATGATGGTATTTCTCCCTTGTATGTGGTTGTATTCGGTCACTATGTGGAGGTAATATGTTGTCTGGTCACGGTGTGGCGGTATTCCTCTCTTGTATGTGGTATTATTGGTTTTAGTATAGTGGATTGTGTTGTGTATGGAGGTCACTTTTTCTCTCTGATATCAATATGCGGAAGATTCTTTATTTCCAATAGAGAGTAAATACTTGAATGTTTAACCCCTCCCTATCCTATGATTATTACACTGTAACACACATGCACTTACAGAGGTTCTCCGCTGAAAACAAATAATCACCTTTTCTAAGGCCGCATGCACATTTTGAGTAATTGGTTAGTATTTTACATCAGTATTTGTAGCCAAAACCAGGAGCGGTAAAATCAGAGGAAAAGTAGAATAGAAACACGGCACCACTGCTGTATTTATCACCCATTCCTGGATTTGGTTACAAATGCTGAGGTAACAAACTGACCAAATACTAAAAGTGTGTGTGCACGTGGCCTAATAATTAGTGATAACTTATTCATCAGTGGGGGTCTGACTGCTGGGACCTGCAGTCGGCAAAATGTGCAACTTTTATCCCCCATTATACTGGCGCTCATGTCCGACTCGACCCCTGATCCATTCATTCTCTCAGTGGCTGCGAGCGCTGTTCTTGGCTTTTTCTGACAGCCCCAAAAAGGATGAATGGAGCTGCGGTCACACATCCCACCCGCCGCAGCATTGTATAATGGGGATAAATGTGTTCTGTCAGGGATAAAAGTTCATCATTCTTCCAATAATTGCGGTTTCTACTACTTTGATTCCACCAGTCAATAAGTTATCACCTATCGAACCTGTGAATCGGTGATAACTTTTTTTTATCAAAGACCCTCTACTGCAAACTACTGTAATTGTACATCAGTTATGGAGCATAGTAGATGTGCAGGAGCCACTTGTGTTTTACAGTCAATGCTCCACTATAACGGGGATAGCGGCTAATAGGTATTTGCATATAGCTGTAGGGTGGGCCCCTAGAGTCAATTCCCCTGGTGCGCCCGAGACACCCCAGTCTGACCCTTGCCACCTCCACTGCCATGTTTATCATGCCAGAACTGATAGATCCTGTGATAAGCGAACTTATTGACTCCGATTGTCACGAGCAGATCTTGTCAGCCATTGCCAACTGTCATGAAGGTATCAGGATCTGTGGAAACTACAGACTCTAGCACTCTGCCTTCTAACTTCTCTGAGGTCTGTGATCTGCACGGCGGCGTCGACCCACAGGCTTAGGCAGGCCAGGAAGCGTTTCTCTCTGGTGTGCTGCTGGTTAATCTCTTTGATCGCATGCAGTAGGGGAGCCAATCACATTCACACCCCTACTTTATATGCTGGCTGTACACTGGTCTGGTGAGGTGTTGTGATCCAGACCTACTGGTGGATGAGGGCATCATTGCTGTGAGCATTTGTATCCCTTGTTGTGTTTTTGTTGATACCTGCCTGCTCTTACTTTTCTCCTTAGTCTCTTACTTTTTATTACTGTGAGTTTGCAGTGCTGAATTTTTGTTTCCCCCCCTGCCTGTCTTAAACTATGTTACTATAACACTCCTGATGACACCTATATTTTGCCTGGACGTCCACCCCTTGGCTTTTGAATGGATTGAAAAACTTCATTTCATATTCTTTCAATTTAAGCAAGCATTGTTGACCTTAGGGAGATCAACATATCCACTGCGGAGACACCATCACGTGTTTCTCAACGCAGTGATTCTAGAGCAAAGCCCCCGGGAAGATTCTTACTCCACACTGATGAGGGGCAAATACCCCGAAACGGCTGTCTGTGGATGGATACCATGTTTGGTATAGGTGGTCTCCTTGACTGGAGACTGCCCTTCCCGTGGTTGTTCCTTCCCGGTGAAAGACCTGGCTAGTTTCCTGCCAGCGTTGAGAAACATGTGATGGTGTCTCCGCGGCTTTTTCATTTGCATATTCTTTCAATTGTCATGGCACTCACATGATACAGTTTGGCAATTTTTTTGGCTGAGAGACCTCTATCAATGAGCTGGATGATGCTGTTTCTCCTTCATGGCTGCCCCTCAATTTGAACCAATAACCTTTCACTTGGGAATCAGCCTAATAAAATTCTGAGCTATTAGAGAATGTGAGAACTGGTCGTAATTTGTCCTATACAGGAAGAAAAAGATTTTCAAACAACCGGAACATAACAGTAAGAATGCAGTAATTTGACAAGAATCTGCATAACTAATTAGATGCTTAATATTTGTGTGGCGCCCTGGACAAGCCAGGGGCCACAGATAACACACCCCCACCCCCACCCTCAGCAGTTCACAGCAGACATCCCCAGTGAGACCTGATTCCTTCCCTTGGGTTCAGACAGACACACTAGGTGGGCAGAGTCAAGCAGATAGGCACGCCCACTGAAGAGTCTAGATGGCCTGAGGCAGGAAGCAGGTCCAGACAAGTCCAGGCAGAGGAAGAGAGAGGAGGTCTGCAGGGAGACAGAAGTAGACAGGGGCCTAGGTTGGAGCCTAGGACCCTCGGGTAGAGAGTGAGGCAGACGGTAGTGGCCGTCTGCGAGAGCCGGGAAGACAGTCTGGTGGAACCGTAGGTAGCCGGGGCTGGGCGGTGGCCCACCGGTACCGAACCGGGGAGCCAGCTGGAAACCGGAGCGCAGGAGGAGCGTGCACGGAGGCGAAAGAAAGGACTTGCACTACCAACCAGGGTCAGGGGAAAAACTACCGCAGCCGTCTGTGGGACCCGTCCATCCAGCCGTGTGTTTTACCGAGAACTGTGTCCTCATCATTGGCTGAGTGAGTACCACCGTGCCGTGTGGCACAGCGCTGCCCCCGCGACCCTGCACCTCACCAGGCCCCGTAGCCTGCCTGCAATCCATCCCTACCCCCATCACCGGGCCCTGGGACAACCAACCCCCTACCCACGGAGGGGAGAACTAACAACAAAGCTGCTCCCTGTCACCGCTCCCGGGATCCCCGTCTAGAGCAGCGGTGGTGTCACCAATATCACCACAACCGTGGGTGTCGTCACGGACAATAATCAAAACCCCCACAATCAAAATCCCCTTTTCACTCACGGGCGAGGAGCGCCGCTCGAGTCCCCGGGATCCAGCCCACCGCTCGAGCCACCACCGAGCAGCAGCGGCAGCCGCAGCAGCAGCAGCGGCCGGACCCGAGCAGTGGGAGAGCGCAGCGTCCCCTCCTCCGCCTGCGACATTTGCTTAATATTTGCAGTTCAAATTTATGTATGAGATAGCTAAAATGATTGTCTATAAAATGAAGTTAGTCTCACGTTGAAGGCTGTAGTGGATGGTGAGATATGGAGCCTGAAAGTCAAAAGTTGACAACATTCTTACCCTTTTGCTTGTCACTGTAAATAATATACATTTCTCTACAAGATTGAGTTGTTCTCTTTCTTTTCTTCTTCATTGGGACCAGAAGTCATGATGGCTTTTCATAGCCACAGCTCATATGTGCAGACCTCCTCCCTTCTCCAACCTTACGCAGATTTTGGTGATTGGTGACTGTTCACACTTCAGTCATCAGGCCCTGTCCACAGGCTTTTTACTTCATGCAGCATTTGTCTGGACCTGTCTCGCCCACAGCCATGATTCAGTCATTGGTACGGGATTGAAATAGACCAGGTGAGTGCTGCTAAGAGCAGTTCTACTATTTCATATGTGAGGCCGTCTGGCACATTTTATAAAAATATTTTAGCGTAGGTCTGCTCCAAAGAGATTTGCCGTGACGTGGCGGGGTAGCTCAAGAAATTGCAATTTTTTGCCAAAAATCTCACATTTATAATAAGTACAGTTGGAATTTTAAGTGCTGTAGTGCACATTTAGTGCTGGCTTTTTTTGTTTCTCCATTTTCCATATGGGCAGCACACAGACATTAAATACACTCATCTGAATCAACCCTTAAGCCCCCAACACATATCCGTACCTCCGGTACGTGTTTGGTACGTTTTTGCACGTACTGGAGACACGGAGACCCATGTTATTCTATGGGTGATGGCACAAACGCGTAAAATCACACGGAATGTGTGTCCGTGTGATAAGTACGTGTGTTCGTTTTCCCGCACTGACATCATGTCCGTTTTTGGCGGTCAGCACGCAGGCACGGAC
Source organism: Anomaloglossus baeobatrachus (assembly GCF_048569485.1). Classification (NCBI taxonomy): domain Eukaryota; kingdom Metazoa; phylum Chordata; class Amphibia; order Anura; family Aromobatidae; genus Anomaloglossus; species Anomaloglossus baeobatrachus. The sequence continues at coordinate 626,085,063 of NC_134354.1, forward strand.
CCGCTAAAGTCAATGGGTCCGTGCCTGCACGGACGCCACACGGAGCATGTCCGTGTTCAGCACGTTTCGTCTTTGTGCGTTTTTAAACGAGCGATCTATTTTTTTTTTTTTTGTTATTAAAGTCAGTCTACTTACCTTTTTTCTGCTGTTCTCAGTCATACTTACATTGGCACTTTTTTTTTTTTTCTTTTTTCTTCACCCGGCTCATACTTACCAATCCCCGATCACCAGCGCGGCGAGGAACAGCTGTGCCAAAAATACGCGGCTTCAATTCATTTGAAAATGCCGGCCGCTCATTTATCAATCTCGTATTCCCTGCTTCCCCCGCCCACAGGCGCCTATGATTGGTTGAAGTCAAACACGCCCCCACGCTGAGTGACAGCTGTCTCACTGCACCCAATCACAGCAGCCGGTGGGCGGGTCTATACTGTGCAGTGAAATAAATAAATAATTAATTTAAAAAAACGGCGTGCGGTCCCCCCCAATTTTGATACCAGCCAAGATAAAGCCACACGGCTGAAGGCTGGTATTCTCAGGATGGGGATCCCCATGTTATGGGGAGCCTCCAGCCTAACAATATCGGCCAGCAGCCGCCCGGAATTGCCGCATACAATAGATGCGACAGTTCTGGGACTCTACCCGGCTCTTCCCGATTTGCCCTGGTGTGTTGGCAATCGGGGTAATAAGGAGTTATTGGCAGCCCATAGCTGCCAATAAGTCCAAGATTAATCATTGCAGGCATCTATGAGACACCCCCACAGATTAACCTGCAAGTTAAAGTAAATAAACACACACAACGAAAAAATCCTTTATGTGAAATAAAAAACAATAACAAATTCCCTCGTTCACCAATTTATTATGCCCCAAATACCCATCCATGTCCGGCATAATCCACGGAGGTCCTGCGTCGCTTCCAGCTCTGCTACATGAAGGTGACAGGAGCAGCAGAAGACACCGCCGCTCCTGTCACCTCCACGCAGCAACTGAGGTGAGTAGCGTGATCAGCTGAGCTGTCACTCAGGTTACTCACGGCCACCGCTGGATCCTCCAACTGTGACAGCAAGTCGCCCGAGTGACAGCGATGAAGTCACAGGTGAGTTGCGGTCTCGGGTGGAGGATCCAGCTAGCCGCTGGTAACCTGAGTGACGGCAGCACTAAGCGCGCTGCTCACTTCAGTCACTCAGGGGATTAGCGGTCACCGGTAAGTCCTTCACGGGTGACCGCTAATCAGTACGCGACACAGACAGAGCCGCGGTATGAGGATGAAGTCGGGTGAAGTTCACCCGAGTTCATTCTCATCGTGCAACTCTGTCTGCTGTCTGCCGACATGTATCAAACGACATTTTACCACACACACGGACATTTCACACGGACATTTCACGTACACATGCACCGACATTCCACACGCATACACGGATAGCATACGCCATCACACGGATGTCATACGTATCGGAGAAATGCCCAAATAAAACGTAACATGGACCCGAAAAACGGAATGTGTCACACTTACGTTTTTTATGCGGAAGTGTGTTTGAGGCCTAACAGTTAGGCAACTTTATATCTAGGTTTTCTGTTCCTTTAACTTCTTTGTGCAATACATGATGAATTCCTAAGTGCTTACCCGAGCTGCTGTACTGAAAACAGTGTTCTACCTAAATCAAATTATTTCATAGTGTCTAGTGTAAAGACTATACATCCCAGAATGTAAATCACTGTGCAGTTCATTCAGCCGGGAAGAAATGCAGGAAGATTTCAGTTTGAAGCCAGAGGAATTGAAAATGCTGCACTGGGATCCAATATAGGCCGAAAGTTTTGAGACTTGGCCAATATAAGCACAAACTTGCTTAACTTTTTCTGTAAATTAATAATGGTCTTCAAACGTGAACATGCACTTTCATGTTTAAGCAGGTTTTAAATTTAATAATGTGATCTGTATAATTCTCACTTCCATAGTAGGTAATTGATATCACGATGCAGTAAAAAAAAGTGTGGCTGAAACATTAATACGATAAAACATATGGCGGAAATCTCTTCCTGTATGAAGATTAAGCTGTCCATCGAAGAAGAAAAAACCCAGATGGATGAGTTAAAGAAGCAATCTGTGCTGCCTGCTTCTTAATTATTGCTATTCATGCATCACCAGAGAGTACCTGGGAAGAGATTTGTGATCTCTCAATTTGCATGTCCTAATTTCTGTCATTTTACCACTGCTAAATGCAACTTCATATTAATAACCCTAATGTACAGTATTAATGAACTTTCAGAAAAGACATTTATATATTATATCTGTGTCCTAGACACAGTGTAATCCCTCCTGAGGAGACGCAGGAGAACGCAGCGGTCCATGGCCACAATCAAGACTCTGGGCGCAGGGGATTTTCACTGTGTTCTCCCTGCTCGGAAAGCCGTACTGCATATCAGTTTACACTGCGGAAAAAAGAAGCACAATGGGCATGAGATTTGTATAAATCTCATCCACTGTGCTTTGTGCAACGCAACGTTTTGGACTCGGTGAAAACACGCTGCATCCACAACACTGCGGACACTGATCGTGGGAACGTACCCTTATTGCATTTGGAGCTCCACTTTGGGCTACTCAATGATAGAAAAGAAACATTGCATTTACAGTCTCTGTACTTCTTTCTGTTTGCAGAATACAGGTGACTGTCATTTATTTATTTAAAATAAACATTTATTATTTAAGTAAATAAATAAATAAAACTATAATGATTCCTAGGATATCAATCTGTATGAAAACAGGCATTGTGATATAAATCTAAACTGTCTGAAAAAAAACCCCATAATAATAAGAAGCAAAAAGAGATTAGCAAACTTGATGACACCTCAAGGAAGTGTACTGCCAGAAGTCTAATCTCATACTTTTATTGCATATCTACGGGTTTGTGAAGGGTGCTAGTCTTATGTAAAGAATGTTTCTCCTATTAATGGGACTAGCAATAATAGTACATCCTACGTGTGATGGATCCCTGTGTATAGTGCAGGCTCAGAAGCTGAACCCACTTTTTAGTGAAACACCATTTTTTTTATATACTGTAACACAGGTATTACAGTATATAGAGCATTGATTCCCAACCTGTGACTCGAGATTCACATGTGGCTCACTGGCCAGTGATGTGTGGTTTGCAGCTATCTTCCAGCTTGGTGCATAAGCACTAGGACTAGCATGTCTCCAGATAGTGACTTTTAAGTAGACCCACAAATAGGAGCAGATCTGAATGGGGGTGAGGTACATACCCCTGAATCTTGATACATAGCCACGTTGTGATTACTGTGAAAAGCTTTGACAGTCATTATACCGGTAATGGTGGCTCTGTGAGGGGGGCGGGAGCTAGATATGGCTCACAACCCTCTCTCAGAGCTACAGTGCCTTGCAAAAGAATTCGGCCCCCTTGATTTTTTTCAACCTTTTCCCACATTTCAGGCTTCAAACATAAAGATAAAAATTTAAATTTTATGGTGAAGAATCAACAACAAGTGGTACACAATTTTGAAGTTGAACAAAATGTATTGCTTATTTTAAACGTTTTTAAAAAATAATAAACTGAAAATGGGGGCATGCAATATTATTGGTCCCCTTTACTTTCAGCGCAGCAAACTCACTGCAGAAGTTCATTCAGGATCTATGAATGATCCAATGTTGTCCTAAATGATTGATGATGATAAATATAATCCACCTGTGTGTAATCAAGTCTCTGTATAAATGCACCTGTGACCTGCTCTGTGATAGTCTCAGTGTTGTGTTTAAAGCGTAGATAGCATCATGAAGACCAAGGAACACAACAGGCAGGTCCGTGATACTGTTGTGGAGAAGTTTAAAGCTGGATTTAGTTACAAAAAGATTTCCAAAACTTTACACATTCCAAGTAGCACTCTGCAAGCGATCATATTGAAATGGAAGGAGTATCATACCACTGCAAATCTACCAAGACCCGGCCGTCCATCCAAACTTTCATCTCAAAGAAGGAGAAGACTGATCAGAGATGCAGCTAAGAGGCCTATGATCGCTCTGCATGAACTGCAGAGATCTACAGCTGAGGTGGGAGGGTCTGTCCATAGGACAACAATCAGTCGTACACTGCACAAATCTGGCCTTTATGAAAGAGTGGCAAGGAGAAAGCCATTTCTCAAAGATATTTATAAAAAGTGTTGTTTAAAGTTTGCCACAAGCCACCTGGGAGACACACCAAACATGTGGAAGAAGGTACTTTGGTCAAATTACCGTATTTTTCGGACTATAAGACGCACCGGACTATAAGACGCACCCTGGTTTTAGGAGGAAAATGGGAAAATAAAACTTTAAGCAAAAAATGTGGTCATGACACACTGTTATGGGGCGAGGATCTGCTGCTGAAACTGTTATGGGGGTAATGTCCCCAAATTCTCTACTAAGGTACCCCATCCTGGTAATGATCCTCCTGCCTTGTATATGATCCTGCTATAAACCCCCATCCAGCCTGTTCACATACCCCCCCCCATCCAGCCTGTTCACATACCCCCCCCATCCAGCCTGTTCACATACCCCCCCCCCATCCAGCCTGTTCACATACCCCCCCATCCAGCCTGTTCACATACCCCCCCCCCCATCCAGCCTGTTCACATACCCCCCCCCATCCAGCCTGTTCACATACCCCCACCCCATCCAGCCTGTTCACATACCCCCCCCCATCCAGCCTGTTCACATACCCCCCCCATCCAGCCTGTTCACATACCCCCCCCCATCCAGCCTGTTCACATACCCCCCCCCATCCAGCCTGTTCACATACCCCCCCCTTCCAGCCTGTTCACATACCCCCCCCCCATCCAGCCTGTTCACATACCCCCCCCCATCCAGCCTGTTCACATACCCCCCCACATCCAGCCTGTTCACATACCCCCCCACATCCAGCCTGTTCACATACCCCCCCACATCCAGCCTGTTCACATACACCCCCCACATCCAGCCTGTTCACATACACCCCCCACATCCAGCCTGTTCACATACACCCCCCACATCCAGCCTGTTCACATACACCCCCCCCATCCAGCCTGTTCACATACACCCCCCCCATCCAGCCTGTTCACATACACCCCCCCCATCCAGCCTGTTCACATACCCCCCCCATCCAGCCTGTTCACATACCCCCCCCCCATCCAGCCTGTTCACATACCCCCCCCCCATCCAGCCTGTTCACATACTCCCATCCTGCTATATGCCCCCATCGTGCTCATATACGATCCTGGTATATGGCCTGTATCCTATAGCACAGAGAAAAAAAAATAAACGTTTATACTCACCTTTTCCTCACTCCCTGCAGCACCGATCATCTTCCTCTCTGGCACGCTGATCTGTGTGTGTGGAGCCGTTCCCCTGCTGCATCGCGATGTCTTCCTGTCTGTGCCGATCAGCTGACCGGCACAGATCAGGTGACCGGCACAAACAGGAAGACATCGCGTGCAGCAGGGGGGCGGCTCCACACACGGGGATGGGTGAGTGCACTGATTCACTGCACCACGCGCTGGTAATGACGCGCGGGGGGCAGTGAATACAGCCGCACATGATCACTCCAGGCTGTAATTGCCAGGAGTGATCATGCGGCCGGCTCTTTACTATGCGCACGTCCCCGCTCATCCTTCCGCCCACCTGTCAGCGCCGGCTTCTGCGCTGAGAGATGGCCGGGAGGATGGGCGTGCATATGTAATGAGCGGGCCCACGTGGTCACGGCAGGTGCTGCTGCCTGCTCGTGTCCCCGATGACCCGCTCCACCACAGCACCCTCGGTCCCGGCCGCAGCCCTATAGTCAGACCATAAGACGCACCCCCAACTTTCCCCCAACATTTGGGGGAAAAAAAGTGCGTCTTATGGTCCGAAAAATACGGTAAACCAAAATCGAACTATTTGGGCACAATGCTAAACGATATGTTTGGCGTAAAAGCAACACAGCTCATCACCCTGACCACACCATCCCCACTGTCAAACATGGTGGTGGCAGCATCATGGTTTGGGCCTGCTTCTCTTCAGCAGGGACAGGGAAGATGGTTAAAATTCATGGGAAGATGGATGGAGCCAAATACACAACCATTCTTGAAGAAAGCCTGTTGGGGTCTGCAAAAGACCGAAGACTGAGACGGAGATTTGTCTTTCAACAAGACAATGATCCAAAACATAAAGCAAAATCTACAATGGAATGGTTCACAAATAAACATATCCAGGTTTTAGAATGGCCAAGTCAAAGTCCTGACCTGAATCCAATTGAGAATCTGGAAAGAGCTGAAAATTGCTGTTCACAAACGCTCTCCATCCAACCTCACTCAGCTCGAGCTATTTGCAAAGGAAGAATGGGCAAGAAATTCAGTCTATCGATGTGCAAAACTAATAGACACATAACCCAAGCGACTTGCAGCTGTAATCGTAGCAAAACGTGGCGGTACAAAGTACTTAAAGGGGACGAATAATATTGCACGCCCCAATTTTCAGTTTTTTAATTTTAAAAAACTTTAAAATAAGCAATAAATTTTGTCCCATGATGAGGTCCCATGACGATCCAAGCTCTGCTACATATGAGGTTGCAGTGCGTGGTCACATTAGAAAATGTGATCGTTCACTGCTTTTGTCAGGGTTACACTGAGTGAGTGGCAGCTGTGAGCCGTGACATCACTGAATTACTGAGGTCACAACTGGAGATTGCCACGGTACTGCAGTTGTGACTTCAGGTGAACTGACCTGAGGTGAACTCAGTGACCTCACCTCAGGTGAAGTAATTGAACTCAATGCTGGTTAAGACAATGTGTTCAAATTCAGTATGTGGTAAATCTGCATCTCTTAGCAAAAAAAAGTATGAAAATTACATTCAAAACTGTAGAAGATTTGGTGCAGGAATTTGGTGTATAAACTTCAGCACCAAATCTGCATCTTCTGGCAAAAAATACAGTTTAGGTGCAGTTTTCTGCCATCCTGATAATAACAGGCTGCACTCTCCGCTTTACCGTGGCTGGATATCAAAAACTGGGGGAAATCTCCTTTTTCCCCCTTCTATTTTGATATCCAGCCAGGATAAAGCTTACAGGTGGGAGCTGCAGCCTGCAGCTGCTGTTTTACCCCCGCTGGCTGTCAAACTAGGGCGGGAGCCTACATAATGTTTTATTATTATTTCTTTCTTTTTACACTACTATACAGAAAACTGCCTGCAACCAATCAGTCTAATAGTATGGGTGTTATCGATAGGCTGTACGCCAGACACTGTGCACCTACATGGGTGAACAGCGCCTTATACAAGCCATTTGTGTGCAATTTTAACACTAAGCAATCACCTCCTCCATGGATTGGTAGTCTGCATGTGGTTGCTCCATCAGTGTTTTTCACCCGTTGCCTCCATCTTTATCATCTTTTTTTAAGGGGTTTTGCTGCATCCTGTTAGGGAATTTGATTCTGTGGCCTGGTCAGGTAAACATTGTTGTCCTTTGTTGCTGTGAATTTTTCTGAATTTTTTTGGGGAAAATGTAATTTGGTGATCGATTACCAAAATATTCAACTACGCGAATATCCGACGAATAGGTCGCCACTATTCGACTATTCGCAAATATTTGATACGCAATGGAAGTCTGTGGGAAAGCCAAATAATTTCATGTTGGACCTAACAGCAAGCTGTGGTGACTGAGGAAAAGGCTGAAATGGATGGGAAAATGCAGAAACAGTATGGGCACAGCCTGTAGCAAGTGCGTGACTGCATTTCTGGTGTCTTGGAATAACGTGCTCAGAGCAGCATGCAGCTTTTACGTAGTCACCAGAACAGCTCTCAAACCAAAGTAAGGCTGTGTGCACACATTGCGTTTTTTACCGCGGAAACACTGCGTTTAGAACCGCAGCGTTTCAGTGGCAAATTGCATGCGTTCAGCTTTCCCAGCAAAGGGTATGAGAAAGCCGAAAAATCAGTGCACACGCTGCGTTTCTAAACGCAGCGTTTTGGATGCCAAAAATCGGTGCGGAAAGAAAAGCAGCATGTCACTTCTTTTGTGCGGTGTAGCTGTGTTCTCTGCCCCATTGAATCAATGATGCGGGTCAGAACGCAGCTACACCGCAGTGAGCTGCTTTTTTGTTGCGGTCCGCGGGCTTTATCAGCATGCCAGAACGCAGGCATTTACCTGGAAGTGAGGTCAAGAGGTTTCCTGTTGACCTCACTTCCTGGCAAAGTCCTGTAAAGCCCCCGGTGTCGCCAAAGTGCCCGCCCCGACCCCCGACCCCCCCTCCTGAAAATCCAACATGGCCGCGCGCACAGTAGCGCACCGGCCGCAACCTACTCCTATGATTTCTGTTGCATGTGCCTTGAGACATGCGACAGAAAATGCCCCCCAGGCACTGCCAGGTCACCCCCTATTCCCCCCGGTATTCCCCCTTACCTGTCCGGTTGCAGCGCTGATCCCCCGCGGCCCCCTCCTCCTTCACAGCAGATGCCGGTCAGTGCGGTCACACGAGCAGAGCAGCTGACAGCCAGCACTGTGTTCAGAGAGCTGTGCTGGCTGCTCGCACTCTGCAGCTGTGACCCGGGGAGAGTGGGTGCAGATTTTTGGCACCCACTCTCCTCAAATGGAGGGTCTGCCCTCCTAGAAAATGGGGGATACGTTCCCTGAACGTGCCCCCATATTCTAGAAGGTCCAGAGGCGACGTGGGACGTCCAAATGGATTTCTGCGAACCCATTTTTTTCAAATTTTTTGATTAAATTGGTGAACGAGGGAATGATTTGGGGAGTGTTTTTTCTAATAAAAAAATTTTTGTCATTTTTTTTGCTTTTGTTTACTGTCAATTAGTTATGTCTGGTATCTGATAGATGCCGTGACATCACTAATTGCTGGGCTTGATGCCAGGTGACATTACACATCTGGTATCAACCCCATTTATTACCCCGTTTCCCAACGCACCAGGGCGCGGGATGAGTTGGGGCGAAGCGCCAGGATTGGCGCATCTAATGGATGCGCCACTTCTGGGGCGGCTGCGGCCTGCTATTTTTAGGCTGGGAAGAGTCCAATAACCATGGCTCTTCCCATCCTGAGAATACCAGACCCAAGCTGTCAGCTTCACCTTGGCTGGTGATCTAATTTGGGGGGACCCCACGTTATTTTTTTTTTTAATTCTTTATTTATAAATAAAAAAAAAAGCCTGGGGAGCCCTCCAAATTGATCACCAGGCAAGATGAAGCTGCCAGCTGTGGTTTGCAGGCTACAGCTGTCTGCTTTACCCTGACTGGCTATCAAAAATAGGGGGGACCCCACGCCGTTTTTTTCATTGGGTTTTTTTTTTTTGGATAAATACGAAGCTAGGCACCCTTTAGTGCCACATGAAAGGTACTAAAGGTGCCAGCTTAGAATATGCAGGCGGGGGTGGGACGTTATATATATTTGACATCCATTCATCCATTGACGCTTTTTTGGCTGTGTGCCCACAATTAGGGTTTGCAGCATTATGGGTGCTGAGTGTTTTCCCTGCGTCTATAACGCTGCGTTGTGCAGTAGAAGCACAGTGGAAGGATTTTTGGAGATCCCGTGCCCACTGGGCTTCTTTTCTCCGCAGCATAAACTGACCGGTGGCGTGGCTTCCTGAGCCTCAGTATGTCAATTTATGCTGTGGAGACGAGAGTGCTCTCTGCAGGTAGAATAGAGCTAAAGTCCACATCAGTCTGAACCCAAATCGTGGGCATGGCCAGCTGCATTCTCCCGTGGACAACATTCACATCTCTGCAGGAAGGCTGACACTGTGTACTAGACGCCATGTCGCTGGATCACGGCCACATAGCCTAAAAGTGAGAATATTGTTGCTACAGCAACATTTTGGGTGAAGTAGCTGATGATTCAAAATGCTTAATATGAAACAGAGCTGTTTAATAAAGGACATGGTGGGGGCCTGGAGAGCACTGAGAAAACTGTATAGACTCCCTTATTGTCTTTCAAAATTTACCCCGTTGTGGGAGGATCCAAATTTTATTCAAGGGTCTCAAAACAAATTATTTCAAGGATGGAAGCAGAGGGGGATACGGAGGTTGGGTGACTTACTGAAAACAGAGGAGGGGAGAGTTCTGAGCTGGGCGGAGGTATCGGAAAAATTTAACATGGAAAATCACCATTATCTACAATATTTACAAATAACAACACATTACACATCAGTGGTAAAAGAGGTCGGGAAGGCTGAGAAGAAGGGGAGTTTTGATGTATTGATTGGTGAGGGAGCAGAACATGAATCCCTTTCGATCATATACCAACGATTGAGAGATCAAGTACAGGGCACCTGGAAAGAGCAAATATTTAAAACCTGGGAGACTGCTCTGGGCGATCCGGACATCTATGATAAAATTCTAAGGGGGTTGGAATCTGTTAAGAAAGTAATGATAAATGAACAATGGAGGGAGATGCAATTTAAGCTAGTACACAACGCAACATATGCCTTTAATATACCACATAGCAGCTCACCAGTGCATTTCTTGGACCATTGCCCTAAATGTGGACTCCATAAAGCAAAACTGTTTCACTGCATATGGGAATGCCCACAGGTGAGGGGGGTATGGGAGGAAGCGGTGGCGTACATATTGAGGATTTGGAAAGTAGTTATACCCGTCACCCCTCAGGCCTGTTTGTTTCACTGTATAGAAGCCCCTACAGAAACTGACAGAGCAAGTGCTCACATTCCAGGTGTAATAAATATAGTATTGCTTGTAGTCAAGAAATGCCTACTTAGGAACTGGCTGATAAGACAGACTCATAGAAATGCAGAAAAAGTTGATACCCTAAAAACAATAATGATGTACGACAAACTGGATTCGGAGAAACATAAGGAGAGGTCCACTAAAAGATTCTTCAAAAAGTGGAGAATATTTATTGAGCAAAGCTTCACACAGACGGAAATCACCCAGTTAATTAAAGCATTTGAACACACGTCTTGGTATTGTGTGGAAGACATTGCAGGGACACTAGGGACACTGAAGATGGGGAGCATCCAAAGGACCAACTGAAGGGAACAAATAGGTTAGGTTGTTAAGTTAGAGTAAATTATTGTTAAGATGATTCTATGGAGATGAAATTGTTGTGACAATGAAAAAGAAAATGATGTAACAGAAGCATTGTACAATCCGGAGAAATTTTATGGAATGTAACAACATGTTCTCTTGTTGATGATATGTGCTTGCTGACATCAAATAAAATATGTTTAAAAAAAAAAAATGCTTAATATACTCCTGAATAAAATCCTTGAGGGATGCAGATTCCAAAATGGGGTCACTTGTGGGGGTTTTCTGACGTATAGGTGCCCAAGGGGCCCTGCTAATGTGACATGGTGCGCAAAGTTTATTTCAACGTTTCCAAAATTCAAATGGTGCTTCCATTCCAAGCCCTCCCATTTATCCAAACAGAATGTGGAGAAGGAAATGACATCACAGGTTTTTTTTTCCAAAGTTCTGTGTTCAACCAACTTTATTAACACTGACAAGTCTTAAAAAACGCACCTAAAAAAACGCATGAAAAACGCATGCGTTTTCGATGCGTTTTTCTCAAAAAAGCATTGTTTACAATTATCCCCTCTGCCAGAGGGTGCGTTTTTTTTCCGCGCTGAAAAAAAAGCAACGTGTGCACATAGTCTAAGGGTATGTGCGCACGTTGTGTTCTGGCATGACAAATAAAAAGCAGCATTTTATCACTGCATGTGCTTTTCAAAAATCATCCAAAACGCTGAGTTTTGGATGCATTTTGACTGCATTCTGGATGCATTTTGACAATGCGGTCCCACTCGGTTCTGCTGCATCCCCATAGAGCATGGCTGGCTGCGAGACAAAGCCGCAATATCAGAATGAACTTCACCCGACTTCATTGTCATTGCGTGGCTCTGTCTGTGTGCTGCGGCCTGATTTGAGATCACAGGTAAAGGACTCACCGGTGACCGCAAATCCCCTGAGTGACTGAAGTGAGCCGTGCAATCAGCGGTGCCGTCACTCAGGTTACCCTCGGCTAGCTGAAACCTCCACCTGAGATGAACTGGGGAGAAGAATGAAGGACCGCACTCCGTCCACTGTGCAGGAATATGATTTATTTAGCGGTGCAGGTAAAAGGCCGGAGACGCACTGTGAGCTGGCTCCCAGGTAAAGGACGACGGCTGTTTCGCCTAATAAGGTTTCCACGGGTCCATGTGTGGAGCTACACCACCGCCCCTTATGAAGGAGAGCTCACAGGTGCGTCGCTAGCCACATAAAAACAACATGGAGAATGTTATACAAATTCAATACATGGAACATGCCATGCAACAGTGTAACATAATAAAACATCAAAAATACAAAACATTTCTATCCAAAAGAAAAAATACACATTTATAAATAGAAGACACAGAGGTGTAAGTAAAAAGGAAATCTACAAAAACACTGACAGATCAACGCGATCATTTAACCCCATAGCCCCTTGCGCTCCATAATCAATAATAAACCTGGCCTCTACCTGTAACAAAAGTTGCTGAAGGTTGCCCCCAGGAAAAGGTTCTCCCAGGTTGATTGCCCATATCCGCGAACATCACAATGGTAACCCTGATGTCTTGCGTTTCGCCGGCCTGAAAAGGGTTGTTTTCCCTCCTAAGGGGGGCAACCTTCAGCAACTTTTGTTACAGGTAGAGGCCAGGTTTATTATTGATTATGGAGCGCAAGGGGCTATGGGGTTAAATGATCGCGTTGATCTGTCAGTGTTTTTGTAGATTTCCTTTTTACTTACTCGTCTGTGTCTTCTATTTATACATGTGTATTTTTCTTTTGGATACAAATGTTTTGTATTTTTGATGTTTTATTATGTTACTGTTGCATGGCATGTTCCATGTATTGAATTTGTATAACATTCTCCATGTTGTTTTTACAGTTAGGTCCATAAATATTTGGACAGTGACACAAGTTTTGTTATTTTAGCTGTTTACAAAAACATGTTCAGAAATACAATTATATATATAATATGGGCTGAAAGTGCACACTCCCAGCTGCAATATGAGAGTTTTCACATCCAAATCGGAGAAAGGGTTTAGGAATCATAGCTCTGTAATGCATAGCCTCCTCTTTTTCAAGGGACCAAAAGTAATTGGACAAGGGACTCTAAGGGCTGCAATTAACTCTGAAGGCATCTCCCTCATTAACCTGTAATCAATGAAGTAGTTAAAAGGTCTGGGGTTGATTACAGGTGTGTGGTTTTGCATTTGGAAGCTGTTGCTGTGACCAGACAACATGCGGTCTAAGGAACTCTCAATTGAGGTGAAGCAGAACATCCTGAGGCTGAAAAAAAAGAAAAATCCATGAGAGAGATAGCAGACATGCTTGGAGTAGCAAAATCAACAGTCGGGTACATTCTGAGAAAAAAGGAATTGACATTCTGTCCACCAGTTTATCTCTTGCAAGACCAAATTTGTTGTCTATGTGATTTTCTGCCCGTGTGGCAGGTTTTACATAGGCAAAACGATCAGGTGTCTGTACATCAGGTTTAGAGAGCATTATAACTCTGTCACGTCAGGAAAAGGTTCTCCCAGGTTGATTACCCATATCCGCGAACATCACAATGGTAACCCTGATGTCTTGCGTTTCGCCGGCCTGAAAAGGGTTGTTTTCCCTCCTAAGGGGGGCAACCTTCAGCAACTTTTGTTACAGGTAGAGGCCAGGTTTATTATTGATTATGGAGCGCAAGGGGCTATGGGGTTAAATTATCGCGTTGATCTGTCAGTGTTTTTGTAGATTTCCTTTTTACTTACACCTCTGTGTCTTCTATTTATACATGTGTATTTTTTCTTTTGGATACAAATGTTTTGTATTTTTGATGTTTTATTATGTTACACTGTTGCATGGCATGGTCCATGTATTGAATTTGTATAACATTCTCCATGTTGTTTTTATGTGGCTAGCGACGCAACTGTGAGCTCTCCTTCATAAGGGGCGGTGGTGTAGCTCCACACATGGACCCGTGGAAGCCTTATTAGGCGAAACAGCCGTCGTCCTTTACCTGGGAGCCAGCTCACAGTGCGTCTCCGGCCTTTTACCCTGCACCGCTAAATAAATCATATTCCTGCACAGTGGACGGAGTGCGGTCCTTCATTCTTCTCCCCAGTTCATCCACACTTGGACTTTTTCTTTGGACGAGCACCCCTACTCAGGACACGGTAATTTACAGCCCTCCACGAGCACACGTGCGTTACTGCAGAGTGATACGCGGTGGTGCGGGACCACTTCTATTTTGTTGTTGTTCCTCCACCTGAGAGCTGTGGCCGTGGGTAACCTGAGTGACGTCATCGCTGATAGCACGACTCACTTCAGTTGCTGTGTGGAGCTAACAGAGTGGTTGTGCTCTATGGCCGCTCCTGTCAGCTTCATGTAGCAGAGCTGGATGCATCGTGGGACCACGTGTGGATTACGCCGGACCTGGAGGGGTATTTGGGGTTTTTAAAAAAGTGGTGAAAGGGTGGTTTTTTTTGTCTTTTATTCCAAATAAAGGATTTTTTGGATGTATGTGTTTATTTACTGTCACTTACAGGTTAATCCTTGGGGGTGTCTCATAGACGCCTGCCATAAGTAACAGCTATGGGCTGCCATTAACTCCTTATTACCCCGATTGCCACCGCACCAGGGCAATTCGGGATGAGCCGGGTAGAGTCCAGTGACTGTCGCATCTAATAGATGCGGCAATTCTGGGCGGCTACTGGCTGATATTTTTAGGCTGGGGGCTCCCCGTAACGTGGGGCTCCCCATCCTGAGAATACCAGCCTTCAGCTGTGTGGCTTTACCTTGCTAGTATTAAAATTGGGGGGGACCACACGCCGTTTTTTTTTTTAAAATTATTTATTTATTTATTTTACTGCACTACATAGACCCGCCCACCAGCAACTGTGATTGGTTGCAGTGAGACAGCTGTCACTCAGTGTGGGGGCATGTCTGATTGCAACCAATCATAGAAAATGAAAGTATCGGAGTGGATGCTCTTTTATTCATCGGATAGCGAATGTTGCGAATAGCCTGTTATCCATTGGATACCGAATAGTGGCGAATATATTTGCTCATCCCTAATGAGGACCCTTGAAATTCGGTTGCAAGCATCCGTATTTTGACCAAAATATCAACTAATACCTATATATATTATATATTTTTTTCACTTCTCTTATCTTTATACAGGATGCAGCCAGGACAATTAATGTAGACTTTGTAAACTAGGGTTTCCTTTCCTGTGTAATAATAATAATAATAATAAAAAAAACACTTTATTTCTATAGCGCCAACATATTCCGCAGCGCTTTACAATTCAGGAGGTTCATATACAAACAAATAACAGTTATAGAAAATACAATAATTGGAGTATGGAAAAAAGACAACCCTGCTCATGAGAGTTTACAATCTACAATGAGATGGGGGGGGGCAAGGTCCAAGTGCCTATTTACAATGGCAGTCCAGCCATCTCAAGGAAATGGGGGATAGATAATCGCTTCCTGGACCAGTTGGCCAGAAGGACATGGAAGGACTATGTGAATTTAATTTGGCTAGGGAGTGTGATAGGCCAGCCTAAAAAGGTGTGTTTTTAGGGAGCGTCTGAAGCTGAGTAAGTTGTGATTTTTCCTTGCTTCTTGGGGTAGAACAATCCAGAGAATTGGTGCAGCTCGGGAGAAATCTTGGATCCGGGTGTGGGAGGTTCGGATTAGTGGGGACGTTAGTCGAAAGTCTTTTGCAGAACGTAGAGAACGAGTGGGGTGATAGACAGAGGGGAGGGTGGAGATGTAGGGGGGTGCCGCACTGTGGAGAGCTTTGTGGGTGATAACAAGCAGTTTAAATTGAATTGTGTGGTCACTTATATAGTGCTGGGCAGCCTGTCTAATCTAATAGAATGGGTGTCATCAATAGGCTGTAAGCCAGACACTGCACCTACATATGTCAAAGGCGCCCTATACAAGTCATTTGTGTGCAATTTTAATACTAAGCAATCACCACCTCCATAAAGTGGCAGTGTGAGTAGCTGCTGCATCAGTGGTTTGCACCTGTTGCCTCCATCTTTATTAAGGGGTTTTGTGGCATCCGGTGAGTGCATTAAATTCTGTGGCCTGAGAAGGTAAACACTGAATTTTTCTGAATTTTTAGGGAAAATTTAATTCCTCTTTTTGTGGTTTAGCTTTCAAACCTCTCATTAGCAGAAAAAATCAAAAGGCTAGACTCACCTTTGTGAGGAGTATGTTGTGTAGATAGAGAAGTGATCCACAGTTCATTTTAGTGATTAAAGGGAACCTGTCATCAGAAATTTAGCTATAAAGCTAAAAGTTTCCCCCTCTGCAGCTCCTGGGCTGCATTCTAGGAAGCTTCCTATAGTTCTTGTGGCCCCTTTTATACCAAAATAAACACTTTATAAACTTGTACCTTTTCTTATGCAAATTTCGTAAATCTTCCATGGGGGCGGGCTGCCTGGGGTCCGTTGCTGTCCTCCTGCCGATTACGCCGCCCCCAAACGCTGAATTTCAAAGCTCAGGACGCCGCCCCTGGGTGCCCGTGGTCCCGCGCATGCGCTGTTCCACTGTAGCGGTGCCGTGCACTGTGTGCACGTGTGACCGCTGGTGATGCTTTACGCGGGCACGAGGTTATGGGCGGCGCTGTGAGTGCCATCAGCAAGTGCCGCCCATAACCTCGTGACCGCACTTTCCCCTATTACTCCAGCGTTATGCGCAAGCGCTCGCTGGCCCAATGACCGGACGTCACCTCCTTCCCATCCTGCTCAGCAGCAGGAAATAGATGGGAGGAGCGGATGGAGCAGGAGAGC